>NW_024544048.1:0-151933 GCF_018167655.1 Microtus oregoni | reverse complement strand
ACACCCAGCACCCTGAGTACTGAGCCCCTAGAACCCTGAGAATGAGCACCCAGCACCATGAGTACTGAGCACCCAGCACCCTGAGTACTGAGCACTAAGCAACCAGAGCACTGAGAACCCAGCACCCCGAGCACGGAGCACCCAGGACCCCGAGCACTGAGAACTGAGCACCCAGCACCCTGAGTACTGAGCACCGAGCTCCCCGAGCACTCAGCACCCTGAGTACTGAGCACCCAGCACCCCGATCACTGAGCACCCAGCACCCTGAGCACTGAGCACCCAGCACCCTGAGTACTGAGCACCCAGCACCCTGAGTACTGAGCACCCAGCACGCTGAGTACTGAGCACCCAGCACCCCGAGCACTGAGCACCAAGCACCCTGAGTACTGAGCACTGAGCACCCAGCACCCCGAGCACTGAGCACCCAGCACCCTGTGTACTGAGCACTGAGCACCCTGAGCACGGAGCACCCCGAGGACTGAGCACCCAGCACCCTGAGCACTGAGCACCCAGCACCTTGAGTACTGAGCACCGAGCACCCCGAGCACTAAGCACCCAGCACCCTGAGTACTGAGCACCCAGCACCCTGAGCACTGAGCACCCAGCACCCTTAGCCCTGAGCAGCCAGCACCCCGAGCACGGAGCACCCAGCACCCTGAGTACTGAGCACACAACACCCAGAGTACTGAGCACCCAGAACCCTGAGCACTGAGCACCCAGCACCCCGAGTACTGAGCACCCAGCACCCTGAGTACTGAGCACCCAGCACCCTGAGCACTGAGCACCCGGAGGACTGAACACCCAGCACCCTGAGCACTGAGCACCGATCACCCTGAGCACTGAGCACCCAGCACCCCGAGCACTGAGCACCCAGCACCCTGAGCACTGAGCACAAAGCACCCCGAGTACTGAGCACCCAGCACCCTGAGTACTGAGCACCCAGCACCCTGAGCACTGAGCACCCGGAGGACTGAGCACCCAGCACCCTGAGCACTGAGCACCGATCACCCTGAGCACTGAGCACCCAGCACCCCGAGTACTGAGCACCCAGCACCCTGAGTACTGAGCACCCAGCACCCTGAGCACTGAGCACCCGGAGGACTGAGCACCCAGCACCCTGAGTACTGAGCACCCAGCACCCCGAGTACTGAGCACCCAGCACCCTGAGTACTGAGCACCCAGCACCCCGAGCACTGAGCACCCAGCATCCTGAGTACTGAGCACCCTGAGTACTGAGCACTGAGCACCGAGCACCCTGAGTACTGAGCACCCTGAGGACTGAGCACCCAGCACCCGGAGCAGTGAGCACCCAGCACCCTGAGTAGTGAGCACAGATCACCCTGATCACTGAGGCCCCAGCACCCCGAGCACTGAGCACCCAGCACCCTGAGTACTGAGCACCCAGCACCCTGAGCACTGAGCACCGAGCACCCTGAGTACTGAACACCCAGCACCCTGAGCACTGAGCACCCAGCACCCTGAGCACTGAGCACCGATCACCCTGAGCACTGAGCACCCAGCACCCCGAGCACTGAGCACCCAGCACCCTGAGCACTGAGCACCCAGCACCCCGAGTACTGAGCACTCAGCACCCTGAGTACTGAGCACCCAGCACCCTGAGCACTGAGCACCCGGAGGACTGAGCACCCAGCACCCTGAGCACTGAGCACCGATCACCCTGAGCACTGAGCACCCAGCACCCCGAGTACTGAGCACCCAGCACCCTGAGTACTGAGCACCCAGCAGCCTGAGCACTGAGCTCCCGGAGGACTGAGCACCCAGCACCCTGAGTACTGAGCACCCAGCACCCCGAGTACTGAGCACCCAGCACCCTGAGTACTGAGCACCCAGCACCCCGAGCACTGAGCACCCAGCATCCTGAGTACTGAGCACCCTGAGTACTGAGCACTGAGCACCGAGCACCCTGAGTACTGAGCACCCTGAGGACTGAGCACCCAGCACCCGGAGCACTGAGCACCCAGCACCCTGAGTAGTGAGCACAGATCACCCTGATCACTGAGCCCCCAGCACCCCGAGCACTGAGCACCCAGCACCCTGAGTACTGAGCACCCAGCACCCTGAGCACTGAGCACCGAGCACCCTGAGTACTGAACACCCAGCACCCTGAGCACTGAGCACCCAGCACCCTGAGCACTGAGCACTGAGCACCCAGCACCCCGAGCACTGAGCACCCAGCACCCTGAGCACCCAGCACCCTGAGCACTGAGCACCCTGAGCACTGAGCACCCTGAGCACTGAGCACTGAGCACCCAGCACCCTGAGTACTGAGGACCCAACACTCTGAGCACTGAGCACCCAGCACGCTGAGTACTGAGCACCGATCACCCTGAGCACTGAGCACCTAGGACCCCGAGCACTGAGCACCCAGCACCCTGAGTACAGAGCACACAGCACCCCGTGTACTGAGCACCCAGCACCCCGAGCACTGAGCACCCAGCACCCTGAGTACTGAGCACCGATCACCATGAGCACTGAGCACCCAGCACCCTGAGTACTGAGCACCCAGCTGCCTGAGCACTGAGCACCCAGCACCCTGAGCACTGAGCACCCAGCACCCTGAGTACTGAGCACCCAGCACCCTGAGTACTGAGTACCCACCACCCTGAGCACTGAGCACCCAGCACCCTGAGTACTGAGCACCGCGCACCCTGAGTACTGAGCACCCAGCACCCTTAGTACTGAGCACCCAGCACCCTGAGCACTGAGCACCCAGCACCCTGAGTACTGAGCACCCAGCACCACCCTCAGCACTGTGCACCCAGCACCCCGAGCACTGAGCACCCAGCACCCTGAGCACTGAGCACCCAGCACCCCGAGTACTGAGCACCCAGCACCCCGAGTACTGAGCACCGAGAACCCCGAGCACTGAGCACCCAGCACCCTGAGTACTGAGAACCCAGCACCCCGAGCACTGAGCACCCAGCACCCTGAGTACTGAGAACCGAGCACCCTGAGTACTGAGCACCCAGCACCCTGAGTACTGAGCCCCTAGCAGACTGAGAATGAGCACCCAGCACCATGAGTACTGAGCACCCAGCACCCTGAGTACTCAGCACTAAGCACCCAGAGCACTGAGCACCCAGCACCCCGAGCACGGAGCACCCAGGACCCCGAGCACTGAGAACTGAGCACCCAGCACCCTGAGTAATGAGCACCGAGCTCCCCGAGCACTGAGCACCCTGAGTACTAAGCACCCAGCACCCAGATCACTGAGCACCCAGCACCCTGAGCACTGAGACACCAGCACCCTGAGCACTGAGCACCCAGCACCCTGAGTATTGAGCACCCAGCATGCTGAGTACTGAGCACCCAGCACCCCAAGCACTGAGCACCCAGCACCCTGAGTACTGAGCACTGAGCACCCAGCACCCTGAGCACTGAGCACCCAGCACCCTGTGTACTGAGCACTGAGCACCCTGAGTACTAAGCACCCAGCACCCTGAGTACTGAGCACCCAGGACCCTGAGCACTGAGCACCGAGCACCCCGAGCACTGAACACCCAGCACCCTGAGCACTCAGCATCCAGCACCCCGAGCACTGAGCACCCAGCACCCTGAGCACTGAGCACCCAGCACCCTGAGCACCCCGAGGACTGAGCACCCAGCACCCTGAGCACTGAGCACCCAGCACCTTGAGTACTGAGCACCGAGCACCCCGAGCACTAAGCACCCAGCACCCTGAGTACTGAGCACCCAGCACCCTGAGCACTGAGCACCCAGCACCCTGAGCACTGAGCACCCAGCACCCCGAGCACGGAGCACCCAGCACCCTGAGTACTGAGCACCCAACACCCAGAGTACTGAGCACCCAGCACCCTGAGCACTGAGCACCCAGCACCCTGAGTACTGAGCACCCAGCACACTGAGTACTGAGCACCCAGCACCCTGAGCACTGAGCACCCGGGGGACTGAGCACGAAGCACCCTGAGCACAGAGCACCGATCACCCTGAGCACTGAGCACCCAGCACCCCGAGCACTGAGCACCCAGCACACTGAGTACTGAGCACCCAGCACCCTGAGTACTGAGCACCCAGCATCCTGAGTACTGAGCACCCAGCACCCCGAGCACTGAGCACTCAGCACCCTGAGTACTGAGCACCCTGAGTACTGAGCACTGAGCACCGAGCACCCTGAGTACTGAGCACCCTGAGGACTGAGCACCCAGCACCCTGAGCACTGAGCACCCAGCACCCTGAGTACTGAGCACTGATCACCCTGAGCACTGAGCACCCAGCACCCCGAGCACTGAGCACCCAGCACCCTGAGTACTGAGCACTGATCACCCTGAGCACTGAGCACCCAGCACCCCGAGCACTGAGCACCGAGCACCCTGAGTACTGAACACCCAGCACCCTGAGCACTGAGCACTGAGCACCCAGCACCCTGAGCACTGAGCAATGAGCACCCAGCACCCCGAGCACTGAGCACCCAGCACCCTGAGCACCCAGCACCCTGAGCACTGAGCACCCTGAGCACTGAGCACTCTGAGCACTGAGCACTGAGCACCCAGCACCCTGAGTACTGAGCACCCAACACTCTGAGCACTGAGAACCCAGCACGCTGAGTACTGAGCACTGAGCACACAGCACCCTGAGTACTGAGCACCTAGCACCCCGAGCACTGAGCAACCCGCACCCCGAGCACTGAGCACTGAGCACACTGAGCACTGAGCACCCAGCACCCCGAGTTCTGAGCACTGAGCACCCTGAGTACTGAGCACCCAGCACCCCTAGTACTGAGCACTGAGCACCCTGAGTACTGAGCACCCAGCACCCTGAGCACTGAGAACCCTGAGTACTGAGCACGGAGCACCCTGAGTACTGAGCACCCAGCACCCTGAGCACTGAGCACGGAGCACCCCGAGGACTGAGCACCCAGCACCCTGAGCACTGAGCACCCAGCACCTTGAGTACTGAGCACCGAGCACCCCGAGCACTGAGCACCCAGCACCCTGAATACTGAGCACCCAGCACCCTGAGCACTGAGCACCCAGCACCCCGAGCACTGAGCACCCAGCACCCCGAGCACTGAGCACCCAGCACCCTGAGTACTGAGCACCCAACACCGAGAGTACTGAGCACACAGCACCCTGAGCACTGAGCACCCAGCACCCTGAGTACTGAGCAACCAGCACCCTGAGTACTGACCACCCAGCACCCTGAACACTGAGCACTGAGCACCCAACACCCTGAGCACTGAGCACTGAGCACCCAGCACCATGAGCACTGAGCACCGAGCACCCCGAGCACTGAGCACCCAGCACCCTGAGCACTGAGCACCCTGAGTACTGAGCACCGATCACCCTGTGCACTGAGCACCCAGCACCCTGAGTACTGAGCACCCAGCACCCTGAGCACTGAGCACCCAGCACCCTGAGCACTGAGCACCCAGCACCCTGAGTACTGAGCACCCAGCACCCTGAGTACTGAGTACCCAGCACCCTGAGCTCTGAGCACCCAGCACCCTGAGTACTGAGCACCGAGCACCCTGAGTACTGAGCACCCAGCACCCTTAGTACTGAGCACCCAGCATCCTGAGCACTGAGCACCAAGCACCCTGAGTACTGAGCACCCAGCACCACCCTCAGCACTGAGCACCCAGCACCCCGAGCACTGAGCACCCAGCACCCTGAGCACTGAGCACCCAGCACCCCGAGTACTGAGCACCCAGCACCCCGAGTACTGAGCACCGAGCACCCCGAGCACTGAGCACCCAGCAACCAGAGTACTGAGCACCCAGCACCCTGAGTACTGAGCACTGAGCACCCCGAGTTCTGAGCACCCAGCACCCCGAGCACGGAGCACCCAGCACCCTGAGTACTGAGCACCCAACACCCTGAGTACTGAGCACTAAGCACCCAGAGCACTGAGCACCCAGCACCCAGAGCACTGAGCACCCAGCGCCCCGAGCACTGAGCACCCAGCACCCCGAGCCCTGAGAACTGAGCACCCTGAGCACTGAGCACCCAGCACCCTGAGTACTGAGCACTGAGCACCCTGAGTACTGAGCAACAAGCACCCCGAGTACTGAGCACTGAGCACCCTGAGTACTGAGCACCCAGCACCCTGAGAACTGAGCACCCAGCACCCTGAGTACTGAGCACTGAGAACCCTGAGTACTGAGCACCGAGCACCCTGAGTACTGAGCACCCAGCACCCTGATCACTGAGCACGGAGCACCCCGAGGACTGAGCACCCAGCACCCTGAGCACTGAGCACCCAGCACCTTGAGTACTGAGCACCGAGCACCCCGAGCACTGAGCACCCAGCACCACCCTCAGCACTGAGCACCCAGCACCCTGAGCACTGAGCACCCAGCACCCTGAGCACTGAGCACGCAGCACCACGAGCACTGAGCACCCAGCACCCTGAGTACTGAGCACAGAGCACCCTGAGCACTGAGCACCCAGCACACTGAGTACTGAGCACCCAGCACCCTGAGTACTGAGCAACCAGCACCCTGAGCACTGAGCACTGAGCACCCAGCACCCTGAGCACTGAGCACTGAGCACCCAGCACCACAGCCCTGAGCACCCAGCACCCTGAGCACTGAGCACCCAGCACCCTGAGCACTGAGCACCAAGCACCCTGAGTACTGAACACCCAGCACCCTGAGCACTGAGCACTGAGCACCCAGCACCCTGAGCACTGAGCACTGAGCACCCAGCACCCCGAGCACTGAGCACCCAGCACCCTGAGCACCCAGCACCCTGAGCACTGAGCACCCTGAGCACTGAGCACCCTGAGCACTGAGCACTGAGCACCCAGCACCCTGAGTACTGAGCACCCAACACTCTGAGCACTGAGCACCCAGCACGCTGAGTACTGAGCACCGAGCTCCCCGAGCACTGAGCACCTAGGACACCGAGCACTGAGCACCCAGCACCCTGAGTACAGAGCACCCAGCACCCCGTGTACTGAGCACCCAGCACCCCGAGCACTGAGCACCCAGCACCCTGAGTACTGAGCACCGATCACCATGAGCACTGAGCACCCAGCACCCTGAGTACTGAGCACCCAGAAGCCTGAGGACTGAGCACCCAGCACCCTGAGCACTGAGCACCCAGCACCCTGAGTACTGAGCACCCAGCACCCTGATTACTGAGTACCCAGCACCCTGAGCACTGAGCACCCAGCACCCTGAGTACTGAGCACCGAGCACCCTGAGTACTGAGCACCCAGCACCCTTAGTACTGAGCACCCAGCACCCTGAGCACTGAGCACCCAGCACCCTGAGTACTGAGCACCCAGCACCACCCTCAGCACTGAGCACCCAGCACCCCGAGCACTGAGCACCCAGCACCCTGAGCACTGAGCACCCAGCACCCCGAGTACTGAGCACCCAACACCCCGAGTACTGAGCACCGAGCACCTCGAGCACTGAGCACCCAGCACCCTGAGTACTGAGCACCCAGCACCCTGAGTACTGAGCACTGAGCACCCCGAGTACTGAGCACCCAGCACCCCGAGCACTGAGCACCCAGCAACCTGAGTACTGAGAACAGATCACCCTGAGTACTGAGCACCCAGCACCCTGAGTACTGAGCCCCCAGCACCCTGAGTACTGAGCACCCAGCACCCTGAGTACTGAGCCCCTAGAACCCTGAGAATGAGCACCCAGCACCATGAGTACTGAGCACCCAGCACCCTGAGTACTGAGCACTAAGCACCCAGAGCACTGAGAACCCAGCACCCCGAGCACGGAGCACCCAGGACCCCGAGCACTGAGAACTGAGCACCCAGCACCCTGAGTACTGAGCACCGAGCTCCCCGAGCACTCAGCACCCTGAGTACTGAGCACCCAGCACCCCGATCACTGAGCACCCAGCACCCTGAGCACTGAGCACCCAGCACCCTGAGTACTGAGCACCCAGCACCCTGAGTACTGAGCACCCAGCACGCTGAGTACTGAGCACCCAGCACCCCGAGCACTGAGCACCCAGCACCCTGAGTACTGAGCACTGAGCACCCAGCACCCCGAGCACTGAGCACCCAGCACCCTGTGTACTGAGCACTGAGCACCCTGAGCACGGAGCACCCCGAGGACTGAGCACCCAGCACCCTGAGCACTGAGCACCCAGCACCTTGAGTACTGAGCACCGAGCACCCCGAGCACTAAGCACCCAGCACCCTGAGTACTGAGCACCCAGCACCCTGAGCACTGAGCACCCAGCACCCTTAGCCCTGAGCAGCCAGCACCCCGAGCACGGAGCACCCAGCACCCTGAGTACTGAGCACACAACACCCAGAGTACTGAGCACCCAGAACCCTGAGCACTGAGCACCCAGCACCCCGAGTACTGAGCACCCAGCACCCTGAGTACTGAGCACCCAGCACCCTGAGCACTGAGCACCCGGAGGACTGAACACCCAGCACCCTGAGCACTGAGCACCGATCACCCTGAGCACTGAGCACCCAGCACCCCGAGCACTGAGCACCCAGCACCCTGAGCACTGAGCACAAAGCACCCCGAGTACTGAGCACCCAGCACCCTGAGTACTGAGCACCCAGCACCCTGAGCACTGAGCACCCGGAGGACTGAGCACCCAGCACCCTGAGCACTGAGCACCGATCACCCTGAGCACTGAGCACCCAGCACCCCGAGTACTGAGCACCCAGCACCCTGAGTACTGAGCACCCAGCACCCTGAGCACTGAGCACCCGGAGGACTGAGCACCCAGCACCCTGAGTACTGAGCACCCAGCACCCCGAGTACTGAGCACCCAGCACCCTGAGTACTGAGCACCCAGCACCCCGAGCACTGAGCACCCAGCATCCTGAGTACTGAGCACCCTGAGTACTGAGCACTGAGCACCGAGCACCCTGAGTACTGAGCACCCTGAGGACTGAGCACCCAGCACCCGGAGCAGTGAGCACCCAGCACCCTGAGTAGTGAGCACAGATCACCCTGATCACTGAGGCCCCAGCACCCCGAGCACTGAGCACCCAGCACCCTGAGTACTGAGCACCCAGCACCCTGAGCACTGAGCACCGAGCACCCTGAGTACTGAACACCCAGCACCCTGAGCACTGAGCACCCAGCACCCTGAGCACTGAGCACTGAGCACCCAGCACCCCGAGCACTGAGCACCCAGCACCCTGAGCACCCAGCACCCTGAGCACTGAGCACCCTGAGCTCTGAGCACCCTGAGCACTGAGCACTGAGCACCCAGCACGCTGAGTACTGAGCACCGATCACCCTGAGCACTGAGCACCTAGGACCCCGAGCACTGAGCACCCAGCACCCTGAGTACAGAGCACACAGCACCCCGTGTACTGAGCACCCAGAACCCCGAGCACTGAGCACCCAGCACCCTGCGTACTGAGCACCGATCACCATGAGCACTGAGCACCCAGCACCCTCAGTACTGAGCACCCAGCTGCCTGAGCACTGAGCACCCAGCACCCTGAGCACTGAGCACCCAGCACCCTGAGTACTGAGCACCCAGCACCCTGAGTACTGAGTACCCACCACCCTGAGCACTGAGCACCCAGCACCCTGAGTACTGAGCACCGCGCACCCTGAGTACTGAGCACCCAGCACCCTTAGTACTGAGCACCCAGCACCCTGAGCACTGAGCACCCAGCACCCTGAGTACTGAGCACCCAGCACCACCCTCAGCACTGTGCACCCAGCACCCTGAGCACTGAGCACCCAGCACCCTGAGCACTGAGCACCCAGCACCCCGAGTACTGAGCACCCAGCACCCCGAGTACTGAGCACCGAGCACCCCGAGCACTGAGCACCCAGCACCCTGAGTACTGAGAACCCAGCACCCCGAGCACTGAGCACCCAGCACCCTGAGTACTGAGAAACGAGCACCCTGAGTACTGAGCACCCAGCACCCTGAGTACTGAGCCCCTAGCACCCTGAGAATGAGCACCCAGCACCATGAGTACTGAGCACCCAGCACCCTGAGTACTCAGCACTAAGCACCCAGAGCACTGAGCACCCAGCACCCCGAGCACGGAGCACCCAGGACCCCGAGCACTGAGAACTGAGCACCCAGCACCCTGAGTAATGAGCACCGAGCTCCCCGAGCACTGAGCACCCTGAGTACTAAGCACCCAGCACCCAGATCACTGAGCACCCAGCACCCTGAGCACTGAGACACCAGCACCCTGAGCACTGAGCACCCAGCACCCTGAGTATTGAGCACCCAGCACGCTGAGTACTGAGCACCCAGCACCCCGAGCACTGAGCACCCAGCACCCTGAGTACTGAGCACTGAGCACCCAGCACCCCGAGCACTGAGCACCCAGCACCCTGTGTACTGAGCACTGAGCACCCTGATTACTAAGCACCCAGCACCCTGAGTACTGAGCACCCAGGACCCTGAGCACTGAGCACCGAGCACCCCGAGCACTGAACACCCAGCACCCTGAGCACTCAGCACCCAGCACCCCGAGCACTGAGCACCCAGCACCCTGAGCACTGAGCACCCAGCACCCTGAGCACCCCGAGGACTGAGCACCCAGCACCCTGAGCACTGAGCACCCAGCACCTTGAGTACTGAGCACCGAGCACCCCGAGCACTAAGCACCCAGCACCCTGAGTACTGAGCACCCAGCACCCTGAGCACTGAGCACCCAGCACCCTGAGCACTGAGCACCCAGCACCCCGAGCACGGAGCACCCAGCACCCTGAGTACTGAGCACCCAACACCCAGAGTACTGAGCACCCAGCACCCTGAGCACTGAGCACCCAGCACCCTGAGTACTGAGCACCCAGCACACTGAGTACTGAGCACCCAGCACCCTGAGCACTGAGCACCCGGGGGACTGAGCACCCAGCACCCTGAGCACAGAGCACCGATCACCCTGAGCACTGAGCACCCAGCACCCCGAGCACTGAGCACCCAGCACACTGAGTACTGAGCACCCAGCACCCTGAGTACTGAGCACCCAGCATCCTGAGTACTGAGCACCCAGCACCCCGAGCACTGAGCACTCAGCACCCTGAGTACTGAGCACCCTGAGTACTGAGCACTGAGCACCGAGCACCCTGAGTACTGAGCACCCTGAGGACTGAGCACCCAGCACCCTGAGCACTGAGCACCCAGCACCCTGAGTACTGAGCACTGATCACCCTGAGCACTGAGCACCCAGCACCACGAGCACTGAGCACCCAGCACCCTGAGTACTCAGCACTGATCACCCTGAGCACTGAGCACCCAGCACCCCGAGCACTGAGCACCGAGCACACTGAGTACTGAACACCCAGCACCCTGAGCACTGAGCACTGAGCAACCAGCACCCTGAGCACTGACCAATGAGCACCCAGCACCCCGAGCACTGAGCACCCAGCACCCTGAGCACCCCGAGGACTGAGCACCCAGCACCCTGAGCACTGAGCACCCAGCACCTTGAGTACTGAGCACCGAGCACCCCGAGCACTAAGCACCCAGCACCCTGAGTACTGAGCACCCAGCACCCTGAGCACTGAGCACCCAGCACCCTGAGCACTGAGCACCCAGCACCCCGAGCACGGAGCACCCAGCACCCTGAGTACTGAGCACCCAACACCCAGAGTACTGAGCACCCAGCACCCTGAGCACTGAGCACCCAGCACCCTGAGTACTGAGCACCCAGCACACTGAGTACTGAGCACCCAGCACCCTGAGCACTGAGCACCCGGGGGACTGAGCACCCAGCACCCTGAGCACAGAGCACCGATCACCCTGAGCACTGAGCACCCAGCACCCCGAGCACTGAGCACCCAGCACACTGAGTACTGAGCACCCAGCACCCTGAGTACTGAGCACCCAGCATCCTGAGTACTGAGCACCCAGCACCCCGAGCACTGAGCACTCAGCACCCTGAGTACTGAGCACCCTGAGTACTGAGCACTGAGCACCGAGCACCCTGAGTACTGAGCACCCTGAGGACTGAGCACCCAGCACCCTGAGCACTGAGCACCCAGCACCCTGAGTACTGAGCACTGATCACCCTGAGCACTGAGCACCCAGCACCCCGAGCACTGAGCACCCAGCACCCTGAGTACTGAGCACTGATCACCCTGAGCACTGAGCACCCAGCACCCCGAGCACTGAGCACCGAGCACCCTGAGTACTGAACACCCAGCACCCTGAGCACTGAGCACTGAGCACCCAGCACCCTGAGCACTGAGCAATGAGCACCCAGCACCCCGAGCACTGAGCACCCAGCACCCTGAGCACCCAGCACCCTGAGCACTGAGCACCCTGAGCACTGAGCACTCTGAGCACTGAGCACTGAGCACCCAGCACCCTGAGTACTGAGCACCCAACACTCTGAGCACTGAGAACCCAGCACGCTGAGTACTGAGCACTGAGCACACAGCACCCTGAGTACTGAGCACCTAGCACCCCGAGCACTGAGCAACCAGCACCCCGAGCACTGAGCACTGAGCACACTGAGCACTGAGCACCCAGCACCCCGAGTACTGAGCACTGAGCACCCTGAGTACTGAGCACCCAGCACCCCTAGTACTGAGCACTGAGCACCCTGAGTACTGAGCACCCAGCACCCTGAGCACTGCGAACCCTGAGTACTGAGCACCGAGCACCCTGAGTACTGAGCACCCAACACCGAGAGTACTGAGCACCCAGCACCCCGAGCACTGAGCACCCAGCACCCCGAGCACTGAGCACCCAGCACCCTGAGTACTGAGCACCCAACACCGAGAGTACTGAGCACACAGCACCCTGAGCACTGAGCACCCAGCACCCTGAATACTGAGCACCCAGCACCCCGAGTACTGAGCACCCAGCACCCTGAGTACTGAGCACCCAGCACCCTGAGTACTGAGCACCGATCACCCTGAGCACTGAGCACCCAGCACACCGAGCACTGAGCACCCAGCACCCTGAGAACTGAGCACCCAGCACCCCGAGTACTGAGCACCCAGCACCCTGAGTACTGAGCACCCAGCACCCCGAGCACTGAGCAACCAGCACCCTGAGTACTGAGCACCCTGAGTACTGAGCACTGAGCACCGAGCACCCTGAGTACTGAGCACCCTGAGGACTGAGCACCCAGCACCCTGAGCACTGAGCACCCAGCACCCTGAGTACTGAGCACTGATCACCCTGAGCACTGAGCACCCAGCACCCCGAGCACTGAACACCCAGCACCCTGAGCACTGAGCACTGAGCACCCAGCACCCTGAGCACTGAGCACTGAGCACCCAGCACCCCGAGCGCTGAGCACCCAGCACCCTGAGCACCCAGCACCCTGAGCACTGAGCACCCTGAGCACTGAGCACCCTGAGCACTGAGCACTGAGCACCCAGCACCCTGAATACTGAGCACCCAACACTCTGAGCACTGAGCACCCAGCACGCTGAGTACTGAGCACTGAGCACACAGCACCCTGAGTACTGAGCACCCAGCACCCCGAGCACTGAGCACCCAGTGCCCCGAGCACTGAGCACCCAGCACGCTGAGAACTGAGCACCTAGCACCCTGAGTACTGAGCACTGAGAACCCTGAGTACTGAGCACCGAGCACCCTGAGTACTGAGCACCCAGCACCCTGAGAACTGAGCACCCAGCACCCTGAGTACTGAGCACCCAGCACCCTGAGTACTGAGCACTGAGCACCCCGAGTACTGAGCACCCAGCACCCCGAGCACTGAGCACCCAGCAACCTGAGTACTGAGAACAGATCACCCTGAGTACTGAGCACCCAGAACCCTGAGTACTGAGCCCCCAGCACCCTGAGTACTGAGAACCCAGCACCCCGAGCACTGAGCACCCAGCACCCCGAGAATGAGCACCCAGCACCCTGAGTACTGAGAACCGAGCACCCTGAGTACTGAGCACCCAGCACCCTGAGTACTGAGCCCCCAGCACCCTGAGTACTGAGCACCCAGCAACCCGAGCACTGAGCACCCAGCACCCTGAGAATGAGCACACAGCACCATGAGTACTGAGCACGCAGCACCCTGAGTAATGAGCACTAAGCACCCAGAGCACAGAGCACCCAGCACCCCGAGCACTGAGCACCCAGCGCCCCGAGCACTGAGCACCCAGCACCCCGAGCACTGAGAACTGAGCACCCTGAGCACTGAGCACCCAGCACCCCGAGTACTGAGCACTGAGCACCCTGAGTACTGAGCAACAAGCACCCCGAGTACTGAGCACTGAGCACCCTGAGTACTGAGCACCCAGCACACTGAGAACTGAGCACCTAGCACCCTGAGTACTGAGCACTGAGAACCCTGAGTACTGAGCACCGAGCACCCTGAGTACTGAGCACCCAGCACCCTGATCACTGAGCACGGAGCACCCCGAGGACTGAGCACCCAGCACCCTGAGCACTGAGCACCCAGCACCTTGAGCACTGAGCACCGAGCACCCCGAGCACTGAGCACCCAGCACCCTGAGTACTGAGCACCCAGCACCCTGAGCATTGAGCACCCAGCACCCTGAGCACTGAGCACGCAGCACCCCGAGCACTGAGCACCCAGCACCCTGAGTACTGAGCACAGAGCACCGTGAGCACTGAGCACCCAGCACACTGAGTACTGAGCACCCAGCACCCTGAGTACTGCGCAACCAGCACCCTAAGCACTGAGCACTGAGCACCCAGCACCCTCAGCACTGAGCACTGAGCACCCAGCACCACAGCCCTGAGCACCCAGCACCCCGAGCACTGAGCACCCAGCACCCTGAGCACTGAGCACCTAGCACTCTGAGCACCCAGCACCCTGAGTACTGAGCACCCAGCACCCTGAGTACTGAGCACCCAGCACCCTGAGTACTGAGCACTCAGCACCCTGAGTACTTAGCACCGAGCACCCCGAGCACTGAGCACACAGCACCCTGAGCACTGAGCACCCGGGGGACTGAGCACCCAGCACCCTGAGCACTGAGCACCGATCACCCTGAGCACTGAGCACCCACCACACCGAGCACTGAACACCCAGCACCCTGAGTACTGAGCACCCAGCACCCCGAGTACTGAGCACCCAGCACCCTGAGTACTGAGCACCCAGCACCCTGAGCACTGAGCAACCAGCACCCTGAGTACTGAGCACCCTGAGTACTGAGCACTGAGCACCGAGCACCCTGAGTACTGAGCACCCTGAGGACTGAGCACGCAGCACCCTGAGCACTGAGCACCCAGCACCCTGAGTACTGAGCACTGATCACCCTGAGCACTGAGCACCCAGCACCCCGAGCACTGAGCACCCAGCACCCTGAGTACTGAGCACCTAGCACCCTGAGCACTGAGCACCGAGCACCCTGAGTACTGAACACCCAGCACCCTGAGCCCTGAGCACTGAGCACCCAGCACCCTGAGCACTGAGCACTGAGCACCCAGCACCCCGAGCACTGAGCACCCAGCACCCTGAGCACCCAGCACCCTGAGCACCCAGCACCCTGAGCACTGAGCACCCTGAGCACTGAGCACCCTGAGCACTGAACACTGAGCACCCAGCACCCTGAGTACTGAGCACCCAACACTCTGAGCACTGTGCACCCAGCACGCTGAGTACTGAGCACTGAGCACACAGCACCCTGAGTACTGAGCACCCAGCACCCCGAGCACTGAGCACCCAGCGCCCCGAGCACTGAGCACCCAGCACCCTGAGCACTGAGCACTGAGCAGACTGAGCACTGAGCACCCAGCACCCCGAGTACTGATCACTGAGCACCCTGAGTACTGAGCACCCAACACCCAGAGTACTGAGCACCCAGCACCCTGAGAACTGAGCACCCAGCACCCTTAGTACTGAGCACCCAGCACCCTGAGTACTGAGCACCCAGCACCCTGAGCACTGAGCACTGAGCACCCAGCACCTTGAGCACTGAGCACTGACCACCCAGCACCCCGAGCACTGAGCACCCAGCACCCCGAGCACTGAGCACCCAGCGCCCTGAGCACTGAGCACCCAGCACACAGAGCACTGAGCACCCAGCCACCTGAGTACTGAGCACCCAGCACCATGAGTACTGAGCACCCAGCACCCTAAGTACGGAGCACTCAGCACCCTGAGTACAGAGCACCGAGCACCCCGAGCACAGAGCACCCAGCACACTGAGCACTGAGCACCCTGAGGACTGAGCACCCAGGACCCTGAGCACTGAGCACCCAGAACCCTGAGTACTGAGCACCGATCACCCTGAGCACTGAGCACCCAGCACCCCGAGCACTGAGCACCCAGGACCCTGAGTACTGAGCACCCAGCACCCTGAGCACTGAGCACACAGCACCCTGAGTACTGAGCACCCTGAGTACTGAGGACCGATCACCCTGAGCACTGAGCACCCAAGACCCTGAGTACTGAGCACCTAGCACCGTGAGCACTGTGCACCCAGCACCCTGAGCACTGAGCACCCAGAACCCTGAGTACTGAGCACCCAGCACCCTGAGTACTGAGTACCCAGCACCCTGAGCACTGAGCACCCAGCACCCTGAGTACTGAGCACCGAGCACCCTGAGTACTGAGCACCCAGCACCCTGAGTACTGAGCACCCAGCACCCTGAGCACTGAGCACCCAGCACCCTGAGTACTGAGCACCCAGCACCCTGAGTACTGAGCACCCAGCACCCAGAGCACTGAGCACCCAGCACCCTGAGTACTGAGCACCCAGCACCCTGAGTACTGAGCACCGAGCTCCCCAAGCACTGAGCACCCTGAGTACTGAGCACCCAGCACCCCGATCACTGAGCACCCAGCACCCTGAGCACTGAGCACCCAGCACCCTGAGCACTGAGCACCCAGCACCCTGAGTACTGAGCACCCAGCACGCTGGGTACTGAGCACCCAGCACCCCGAGCACTGTGCACCCAGCACCCTGAGTACTGAGCACTGAGCACCGAGCACCCCGAGCACTGAGCACCCAGCACCCTGTGTACTGAGCACTGAGCACCCTGAGTACTAAGCACCCAGCACCCTGAGTACTGAGCACCCAGCAACCTGAGCACTGAGCACCGAGCACCCCGAGCACTGAGCACCCAGCACCCTGAGCACTCAGCACCCAGCACCCCGAGCACTGAGCACCCAGCACCCGGAGCACTGAGCACCCAGCATTAAGAGCACGGAGCACCCCGAGGACTGAGCACCCAGCACCCTGAGCACTGAGCACCCAGCACCTTGAGTACTGAGCACCGAGCACCTCGAGCACTAACCACCCAGCACCCTGAGTACTGAGCACCCAGCAACCTGAGCACTGAGCACCCAGAACCCTGAGCACTGAGCACCCAGCACCCTGAGCAAGGAGCACCCAGCACCCTGAGTACTGAGCACCAAACACCCAGAGTACTGAGCACCCAGCACCCTGAGCACTGAGCACCCAGCACCCTGAGTACTGAGCACCCAGCACCCTGAGTACTGAACACCCAGCACCCAGAGCACTGAGCACTGAGCACCCTGAGCACTGAGTACTGAGCACTGAGCACCCTGAGCACTGAGCACCCAGCACTCCGAGTACTGAGCACCCAGCACCCCGAACACTGAGCACCCAGTGCCCCGAGCACTGAGCACCCAGCACCCTGAGAACTGAGCATCCAGCACCCTGAGTACTGAGCACCCAGCACCCTGAGTACTGAGCACCCAGCACCCTGAGCACTGAGCACTGAGCACCCAGCACCTTGAGAACTGAGCACTGACCACCCAGCACCCCGAGCACTGAGCACCCAGCACCCCGAGCACTGAGCACCCAGCGCCCTGAGCACTGAGCTCCCAGCACACTGAGCACTGACCACCCAGCCCCCTGAGTACTGAGCACCCAGCACCATGAGTACTGAGCACCCAGCACCCTGAGTACTGAGCACTCAGCACCCTGAGTACTGAGCACCGAGCACCCCGAGCACAGAGCACCCAGCACCCTGAGCACTGAGCACCCTGAGGACTGAGCACCCAGCACCCTGAGCACTGAGCACCCAGCACCCTGAGTACTGAGCACCGATCACCCTGAGCACTGAGCACCCAGCACCCCGAGCACTAAGCACCCAGCACCCTGAGTACTGAGCACCCAGCACCCTGAGCACTGAGCACCCAGCACCCTGAGTACTGAGCACCCTGAGTACTGAGCACCGATCACCCTGAGCACTGAGCACCCAGCACCCTGAGTACTGAGCACCCAGCACCCTGAGCACTGAGCACGCAGCACCCTGAGCACTGAGCACCAAGCACCCTGAGTACTGAGCACCCAGCACCCTGAGTACTGAGTACCCAGCACCCTGAGCACTGAGCACCCAGCACCCTGAGTAGTGAGCACCGAGCACCCTGAGTACTGAGCACCCAGCACCCTGAGTACTGAGCAACCAGCACCCTGAGCACTGAGCACCCAGCACCCTGAGTACTGAGCACCCAGCACCCTGAGTACTGAGCACCCAGCACCCAGAGCACTGAGCACCCAGCACCCCGAGCACGGAGCACCCAGGACCCCGAGCACTGAGTACTGAGCACCCAGCAGCCTGAGTACTGATCACCGAGCTCCCCGAGCACTGAGCACCCTGAGTACTGAGCACCCAGCACCCCGATCACTGAGCACCCAGCACCCTGAGCACTGAGCACCCAGCACCCTGAGCACTGAGCACCCAGCACACTGAGTACTGAGCACCCAGCACGCTGAGTACTGAGCACCCAGCACCCCGAGCACTGAGCACCCAGCACCCTGAGTACTGAGCACTGAGCACCCAGCACCCCGAGCACTGAGCACCCAGCACCCTGTGTACTGAGCCCTGAGCACCCTGAGTACTAAGCACCCAGCACCCTGAGTACTGAGCACCCAGGACCCTGAGCACTGAGCACCGAGCACCCCGAGCACTGAGCACCCAGCACCCTGAGCACTCAGCACCCAGCACCCCGAGCACTGAGCACCCAGCACCCTGAGCACTGAGCACCCAGCACCATGAGCACGGAGCACCCCGAGGACTGAGCACCCAGCACCCTGAGCACTGAGCACCCAGCACCTTCAGTACTGCGCACTGAGCACCTCGAGCACTAAGCACCCAGCACCCTGAGTACTGAGCACCCAGCACCCTGAGCACTGAGCACCCAGAAACCTGAGCACTGAGCACCCAGCACCCTGAGCACGGAGCACACAGCACCCTGAGTACTGAGCACCCAAAACCCAGAGTACTGAGCACCCAGCACCCTGAGCACTGAGTACTGAGCACTGAGCATCCTGAGCACTGAGCACCCAGCACCCCGAGTACTGAGCACCCAGCACCCCGAGCACTGAGCACCCAGCGCCCTGAGCACTGAGCACCCAGCACCCCGAGCACTGAGCACTGAGCACCCTGAGCACTGAGCACCCAGCACCACGAGTACTGAGCACCAAGCACCCTGAGTACTGAGAACCAAGCACCCCGAGTACTGAGCACTGAGCACCCTGAGTACTGTGCACCCAGCACCCTGAGCACTGAGCAACCAGCACCCTGAGGACTGAGCACTGAGACCCCTGAGTACTGAGCACCGAGCACCCTGAGTACTGAGCACCCAGCACCCTGATCACTGAGCACGGAGCACCCCGAGGACTGAGCACCCAGCACCCTGAGCACTGAGCACCCAGCACCTTGAGTACTGAGCACCGAGCACAACGAGCACTGAGCACCCAGCACCCTGAGTACTGAGCACCCAGCACCCTGAGCACTGAGCACCCAGCTCCCTGAGCACTGAGCACGCAGCACCCCGAGCACTGAGCACACAGCACCCTGAGTACTGAGCACAGAGCACCCTGAGCACGGAGCACTGAGCACCCAGCACCCTGAGCACTGAGCACTGAGCACCCAGCACCACAGCCCTGAGCACCCAGCACCCCGAGCACTGAGCACCCAGCACCCTGAGCACTGAGCATCCAGCACCCTGAGTACTGAGCAACCAGCAACCTGAGTACTGAGCACCCAGCACCCTGAGTACTGAGCACTCAGCACCCTGAGTACTGAGCACCGAGCACACCGAGCAATGAGCACCCAGCACCCTGAGCACTGAGCACCCGGAGGACTGAGCACCCAGCACCCTGAGCACTGAGCACCGATCACCCTGAGCAGTGAGCACCCAGCACCCCGAGCACTGAGCACCCAGCACCCTGAGTACTGAGCACCCAGCACACCGAGTACTGAGCACCCAGCACCCTGAGTACTGAGCACCCAGCACCCCGAGCACTGAGCACCCAGCACCCTGAGTACTGAGCACCCTGATTTCTGAGCACTGAGCACCGAGCATCCTGAGTACTGAGCACCCAGCACGCCGAGCACTGAGCACCCAGCACCCTGAGCACTGAGCACCCAGCACCCTGAGCACTGAGCACCCAGCACCCTGAGTACTGAGCACCCAGCACCCTGAGCACTGAGCACCCAGCACCCTGAGTACTGAGCACCCAGCACCACCCTCAGCACTGAGCACCCAGCACCCCGAGCACTGAGCACCCAGCACCCTGAGCACTGAGCACCCAGCACCCCGAGTACTGAGCACCCTGCACCCCGAGTACTGAGCACCGAGCACCCCGAGCACTGAGCACCCAGCACCGTGAGTACTGAGCACCCAGCACCACGAGTACTGAGCACCCAGCACCCCGAGAATGAGCACCCAGCACCCTGAGTACTGAGAACCGAGCACCCTGATACTGAGCACCCAGCACCCTGAGTACTGAGCCCCCAGCACCCTGAGTACTGAGCACCCAGCAACCCGAGCACTGAGCACCCAGCACACTGAGAATGAGCACCCAGCACCATGAGTACTGAGCACCCAGCACCCTGAGTACTGAGCACTAAGCACCCAGAGCACTGAGCACCCAGCACCCCGAGCACGGAGCACCCAGGACCCCGAGCACTGAGCACTGAGCACCCAGCACCCTGAGTACTGAGCACTGATCACCCTGAGCACTGAGCACCCAGCACCCCGAGCACTGAGCACCCAGCACCCTGAGTACTGAGCACTGATCACCCTGAGCACTGAGCACCCAGCACCCCGAGCACTGAGCACCGAGCACCCTGAGTACTGAACACCCAGCACCCTGAGCACTGAGCACTGAGCACCCAGCACCCTGAGCACTGAGCAATGAGCACCCAGCACCCCGAGCACTGAGCACCCAGCACCCTGAGCACCCAGCACCCTGAGCACTGAGCACCCTGAGCACTGAGCACTCTGAGCACTGAGCACTGAGCACCCAGCACCCTGAGTACTGAGCACCCAACACTCTGAGCACTGAGAACCCAGCACGCTGAGTACTGAGCACTGAGCACACAGCACCCTGAGTACTGAGAACCTAGCACACTGATCACTGAGCACCGAGCACCCTGAGTACTGAACACCCAGCACCCTGAGCACTGAGCACTGAGCACCCAGCACCCTGAGCACTGAGCACTGAGCACCCAGCACCCCGAGCGCTGAGCACCCAGCACCCTGAGCACCCAGCACCCTGAGCACTGAGCACCCTGAGCACTGAGCACCCTGAGCACTGAGCACTGAGCACCCAGCACCCTGAATACTGAGCACCCAACACTCTGAGCACTGAGCACCCAGCACGCTGAGTACTGAGCACTGAGCACACAGCACCCTGAGTACTGAGCACCCAGCACCCCGAGCACTGAGCACCCAGTGCCCCGAGCACTGAGCATCCAGCACGCTGAGCACTGAGCACTGAGCACACTGAGCACTGAGCACCAAGCACCCCGAGTACTGAGCACTGAGCACCCTGAGTACTGAGCACCCAACACCCAGAGTACTGAGCACCCAGCACCCTGAGAACTGAGCACCCAGCACCCTGAGTACTGAGCACCCAGCACCCTGAGTACTGAGCACTGAGCACCCCGAGTACTGAGCACCCAGCTCCCCGAGCACTGAGCACCCAGCAACCTGAGTACTGAGAACAGATCACCCTGAGTACTGAGCACCCAGAACCCTGAGTACTGAGCGTCCAGCACCCTGAGTACTGAGAACCCAGCACCCCGAGCACTGAGCACCCAGCACCCCGAGAATGAGCACCCAGCACCCTGAGTACTGAGAACCGAGCACCCTGAGTACTGAGCACCCAGCACCCTGAGTACTGAGCCCCCAGCACCCTGAGTACTGAGCACCCAGCAACCCGAGCACTGAGCACCCAGCACCCTGAGAATGAGCACACAGCACCATGAGTACTGAGCACGCAGCACCCTGAGTAATGAGCACAAAGCACCCAGAGCACAGAGCACCCAGCACCCCGAGCACTGAGCACCCAGCGCCCCGAGCACTGAGCACCCAGCACCCCGAGCACTGAGAACTGAGCACCCTGAGCACTGAGCACCCAGCACCCCGAGTACTGAGCACTGAGCACCCTGAGTACTGAGCAACAAGCACCCCGAGTACTGAGCACTGAGCACCCTGAGTACTGAGCACCCAGCACACTGAGAACTGAGCACCTAGCACCCTGAGTACTGAGCACTGAGAACCCTGAGTACTGAGCACCGAGCACCCTGAGTACTGAGCACCCAGCACCCTGATCACTGAGCACGGAGCACCCCGAGGACTGAGCACCCAGCACCCTGAGCACTGAGCACCCAGCACCTTGAGCACTGAGCACCGAGCACCCCGAGCACTGAGCACCCAGCACCCTGAGTACTGAGCACCCAGCACCCTGAGCATTGAGCACCCAGCACCCTGAGCACTGAGCACGCAGCACCCCGAGCACTGAGCACCCAGCACCCTGAGTACTGAGCACAGAGCACCGTGAGCACTGAGCACCCAGCACACTGAGTACTGAGCACCCAGCACCCTGAGTACTGCGCAACCAGCACCCTAAGCACTGAGCACTGAGCACCCAGCACCCTCAGCACTGAGCACTGAGCACCCAGCACCACAGCCCTGAGCACCCAGCACCCCGAGCACTGAGCACCCAGCACCCTGAGCACTGAGCACCCAGCACTCTGAGCACCCAGCACCCTGAGTACTGAGCACCCAGCACCCTGAGTACTGAGCACCCAGCACCCTGAGTACTTAGCACCGAGCACCCCGAGCACTGAGCACACAGCACCCTGAGCACTGAGCACCTGGGGGACTGAGCACCCAGCACCCTGAGCACTGAGCACCGATCACCCTGAGCACTGAGCACCCACCACACCGAGCACTGAACACCCAGCACCCTGAGTACTGAGCACCCAGCACCCCGAGTACTGAGCACCCAGCACCCTGAGTACTGAGCACCCAGCACCCCGAGCACTGAGCAACCAGCACCCTGAGTACTGAGCACCCTGAGTACTGAGCACTGAGCACCGAGCACCCTGAGTACTGAGCACCCTGAGGACTGAGCACGCAGCACCCTGAGCACTGAGCACCCAGCACCCTGAGTACTGAGCACTGATCACCCTGAGCACTGAGCACCCAGCACCCCGAGCACTGAGCACCCAGCACCCTGAGTACTGAGCACCTAGCACCCTGAGCACTGAGCACCGAGCACCCTGAGTACTGAACACCCAGCACCCTGAGCCCTGAACACTGAGCACCCAGCACCCCGAGCACTGAGCACCCAGCACCCTGAGCACCCAGCACCCTGAGCACCCAGCACCCTGAGCACTGAGCACCCTGAGCACTGAGCACCCTGAGCACTGAACACTGAGCACCCAGCACCCTGAGTACTGAGCACCCAACACTCTGAGCACTGTGCACCCAGCACGCTGAGTACTGAGCACTGAGCACACAGCACCCTGAGTACTGAGCACCCAGCACCCCGAGCACTGAGCACCCAGCGCCCCGAGCACTGAGCACCCAGCACCCTGAGCACTGAGCACTGAGCACACTGAGCACTGAGCACCCAGCACCCCGAGTACTGATCACTGAGCACCCTGAGTACTGAGCACCCAACACCCAGAGTACTGAGCACCCAGCACCCTGAGAACTGAGCACCCAGCACCCTGAGAACTGAGCACCCAGCACCCTTAGTACTGAGCACCCAGCACCCTGAGTACTGAGCACCCAGCACCCTGAGCACTGAGCACTGAGCACCCAGCACCTTGAGCACTGAGCACTGACCACCCAGCACCCCGAGCACTGAGCACCCAGCACCCCGAGCACTGAGCACCCAGCAACCAGAGTACTGAGCACCCAGCACCCTGAGTACTGAGCACTGAGCACCCCGAGTACTGAGCACCCAGCACCCCGAGCACGGAGCACCCAGCACCCTGAGTACTGAGCACCCAACACCTTGAGTACTGAGCACTAAGCACCCAGAGCACTGAGCACCCAGCACCCAGAGCACTGAGCACCCAGCGCCCCGAGCACTGAGCACCCAGCACCCCGAGCACTGAGAACTGAGCACCCTGAGCACTGAGCACCCAGCACCCCGAGTACTGATCAATGAGCACCTTGAGTACTGAGCAACAAGCACCCCGAGTACTGAGCACTGAGCACCCTGAGTACTGAGCACCCAGCACCCTGAGAACTGAGCACCCAGCACCCTGAGTACTGAGCACTGAGAACCCTGAGTACTGAGCACCGAGCACCCTGAGTACTGAGCACCCAGCACCCTGAGCACTGAGCACCCAGCACCTTGAGTACTGAGCACCGAGCACCCCGAGCACTGAGCACCCAGCACCACCCTCAGCACTGAGCACCCAGCACCCTGAGCACTGAGCACCCAGCACCCTGAGCACTGAGCACGCAGCACCCCGAGCACTGAGCACCCAGCACCCTGAGTACTGAGCACAGAGCACCCTGAGCACTGAGCACCCAGCACACTGAGTACTGAGCACCCAGCACCCTGAGTACTGAGCAACCAGCACCCTGAGCACTGAGCACTGAGCACCCAGCACCCTGAGCACTGAGCACTGAGCACCCAGCACCACAGCCCTGAGCACCCAGCACCTTGAGCACTGAGCACCCAGCACCCTGAGCACTGAGCACCCAGCACCCTGAGCACCCAGCACCCTGAGTACTGAGCACCCAGCACCCTGAGTACTGAGCACCCAGCACCCTGAGTACTGAGCACTCAGCACCCTGAGTACTGAGCACCGAGCACCCCGAGCACTGAGCACCCAGCACCCTGAGCACTGAGCACCCGGAGGATTGAGCACCCAGCACCCTGATAACTGAGCACCGATCACCCTGAGCACTGAGCACCCAGCACACCGAGCACTGAGCACCCAGCACCCTGAGAACTGAGCACCCAGCACCCCGAGTACTGAGCACCCAGCACCCTGAGTACTGAGCACCCAGCACCCCGAGCACTGAGCAACCAGCACCCTGAGTACTGAGCACCCTGAGTACTGAGCACTGAGCACCGAGCACCCTGAGTACTGAGCACCCTGAGGACTGAGCACCCAGCACCCTGAGCACTGAGCACCCAGCACCCTGAGTACTGAGCACTGATCACCCTGAGCACTGAGCACCCAGCACCCCGAGCACTGAGCACCCAGCACCCTGAGTACTGAGAACCTAGCACACTGATCACTGAGCACCGAGCACCCTGAGTACTGAACACCCAGCACCCTGAGCACTGAGCACTGAGCACTCAGCACCCTGAGCACTGAGCACCCAGCACCCCGAGCGCTGAGCACCCAGCACCCTGAGCACCCAGCACCCTGAGCACTGAGCACCCTGAGCACTGAGCACCCTGAGCACTGAGCACTGAGCACCCAGCACCCTGAATACTGAGCACCCAACACTCTGAGCACTGAGCACCCAGCACGCTGAGTACTGAGCACTGAGCACACAGCACCCTGAGTACTGAGCACCCAGCACCCCGAGCACTGAGCACCCAGTGCCCCGAGCACTGAGCACCCAGCACGCTGAGCACTGAGCACTGAGCACACTGAGCACTGAGCACCAAGCACCCCGAGTACTGAGCACTGAGCACCCTGAGTACTGAGCACCCAACACCCAGACTACTGAGCACCCAGCACCCTGAGAACTGAGCACCCAGCACCCTGAGTACTGAGCACCCAGCACCCTGTGTACTGAGCACTGAGCACCCCGAGTACTGAGCACCCAGCACCCCGAGCACTGAGCACCCAGCAACCTGAGTACTGAGAACAGATCACCCTGAGTACTGAGCACCCAGAACCCTGAGTACTGAGCCCCCAGCACCCTGAGTACTGAGAACCCAGCACCCCGAGCACTGAGCACCCAGCACCCCGAGAATGAGCACCCAGCACCCTGAGTACTGAGAACCGAGCACCCTGAGTACTGAGCACCCAGCACCCTGAGTACTGAGCCCCCAGCACCCTGAGTACTGAGCACCCAGCAACCCGAGCACTGAGCACCCAGCACCCTGAGAATGAGCACACAGCACCATGAGTACTGAGCACGCAGCACCCTGAGTAATGAGCACAAAGCACCCAGAGCACAGAGCACCCAGCACCCCGAGCACTGAGCACCCAGCGCCCCGAGCACTGAGCACCCAGCACCCCGAGCACTGAGAACTGAGCACCCTGAGCACTGAGCACCCAGCACCCAGAGCACTGAGCACCCAGCGCCCCGAGCACTGAGCACCCAGCACCCCGAGCACTGAGAACTGAGCACCCTGAGCACTGAGCACCCAACACCCAGAGTACTGAGCACCCAGCACCCTGAGAACTGAGCACCCAGCACCCTGAGAACTGAGCACCCAGCACCCTTAGTACTGAGCACCCAGCACCCTGAGTACTGAGCACCCAGCACCCTGAGCACTGAGCACTGAGCACCCAGCACCTTGAGCACTGAGCACTGACCACCCAGCACCCCGAGCACTGAGCACCCAGCACCCCGAGCACTGAGCACCCAGCAACCAGAGTACTGAGCACAAAGCACCATGAGTACTGAGCACTGAGCACCCCGAGTACTGAGCACCCAGCACCCCGAGCACGGAGCACCCAGCACCCTGAGTACTGAGCACCCAACACCTTGAGTACTGAGCACTAAGCACCCAGAGCACTGAGCACCCAGCACCCAGAGCACTGAGCACCCAGCGCCCCGAGCACTGAGCACCCAGCACCCCGAGCACTGAGAACTGAGCACCCTGAGCACTGAGCACCCAGCACCCCGAGTACTGATCAATGAGCACCTTGAGTACTGAGCAACAAGCACCCCGAGTACTGAGCACTGAGCACCCTGAGTACTGAGCACCCAGCACCCTGAGAACTGAGCACCCAGCACCCTGAGTACTGAGCACTGAGAACCCTGAGTACTGAGCACCGAGCACCCTGAGTACTGAGCACCCAGCACCCTGAGCACTGAGCACCCAGCACCTTGAGTACTGAGCACCGAGCACCCCGAGCACTGAGCACCCAGCACCACCCTCAGCACTGAGCACCCAGCACCCTGAGCACTGAGCACCCAGCACCCTGAGCACTGAGCACGCAGCACCCCGAGCACTGAGCACCCAGCACCCTGAGTACTGAGCAACCAGCACCCTGAGCACTGAGCACTGAGCACCCAGCACCCTGAGCACTGAGCACTGAGCACCCAGCACCACAGCCCTGAGCACCCAGCACCCTGAGCACTGAGCACCCAGCACCCTGAGCACTGAGCACCCAGCACCCTGAGCACCCAGCACCCTGAGTACTGAGCACCCAGCACCCTGAGTACTGAGCACCCAGCACCCTGAGTACTGAGCACTCAGCACCCTGAGTACTGAGCACCGAGCACCCCGAGCACTGAGCACCCAGCACCCTGAGCACTGAGCACCCGGAGGATTGAGCACCCAGCACCCTGATAACTGAGCACCGATCACCCTGAGCACTGAGCACCCAGCACACCGAGCACTGAGCACCCAGCACCCTGAGAACTGAGCACCCAGCACCCCGAGTACTGAGCACCCAGCACCCTGAGTACTGAGCACCCAGCACCCCGAGCACTGAGCAACCAGCACCCTGAGTACTGAGCACCCTGAGTACTGAGCACTGAGCACCGAGCACCCTGAGTACTGAGCACCCTGAGGACTGAGCACCCAGCACCCTGAGCACTGAGCACCCAGCACCCTGAGTACTGAGCACTGATCACCCTGAGCACTGAGCACCCAGCACCCCGAGCACTGAGCACCCAGCACCCTGAGTACTGAGAACCTAGCACACTGATCACTGAGCACCGAGCACCCTGAGTACTGAACACCCAGCACCCTGAGCACTGAGCACTGAGCACTCAGCACCCTGAGCACTGAGCACTGAGCACCCAGCACCCCGAGCGCTGAGCACCCAGCACCCTGAGCACCCAGCACCCTGAGCACTGAGCACCCTGAGCACTGAGCACCCTGAGCACTGAGCACTGAGCACCCAGCACCCTGAATACTGAGCACCCAACACTCTGAGCACTGAGCACCCAGCACGCTGAGTACTGAGCACTGAGCACACAGCACCCTGAGTACTGAGCACCCAGCACCCCGAGCACTGAGCACCCAGTGCCCCGAGCACTGAGCACCCAGCACGCTGAGCACTGAGCACTGAGCACACTGAGCACTGAGCACCAAGCACCCCGAGTACTGAGCACTGAGCACCCTGAGTACTGAGCACCCAACACCCAGAGTACTGAGCACCCAGCACCCTGAGAACTGAGCACCCAGCACCCTGAGTACTGAGCACCCAGCACCCTGTGTACTGAGCACTGAGCACCCCGAGTACTGAGCACCCAGCACCCCGAGCACTGAGCACCCAGCAACCTGAGTACTGAGAACAGATCACCCTGAGTACTGAGCACCCAGAACCCTGAGTACTGAGCCCCCAGCACCCTGAGTACTGAGAACCCAGCACCCCGAGCACTGAGCACCCAGCACCCCGAGAATGAGCACCCAGCACCCTGAGTACTGAGAACCGAGCACCCTGAGTACTGAGCACCCAGCACCCTGAGTACTGAGCCCCCAGCACCCTGAGTACTGAGCACCCAGCAACCCGAGAACTGAGCACCCAGCACCCTGAGAATGAGCACACAGCACCATGAGTACTGAGCACTCAGCACCCTGAGTAATGAGCACAAAGCACCCAGAGCACAGAGCACCCAGCACCCCGAGCACTGAGCACCCAGCGCCCCGAGCACTGAGCACCCAGCACCCCGAGCACTGAGAACTGAGCACCCTGAGCACTGAGCACTCAGCACCCCGAGTACTGAGCACTGAGCACCCTGAGTACTGAGCAACAAGCACCCCGAGTACTGAGCACTGAGCACCCTGAGTACTGAGCACCCAGCACACTGAGAACTGAGCACCTAGCACCCTGAGTACTGAGCACTGAGAACCCTGAGTACTGAGCACCGAGCACCCTGAGTACTGAGCACCCAGCACACTGATCACTGAGCACGGAGCACCCCGAGGACTGAGCACCCAGCACCCTGAGCACTGAGCACCCAGCACCTTGAGCACTGAGCACCGAGCACCCCGAGCACTGAGCACCCAGAACCCTGAGTACTGAGCACCCAGCACCCTGAGCATTGAGCACCCAGCACCCTGAGCACTGAGCACGCAGCACCCCGAGCACTGAGCACCCAGCACCCTGAGTACTGAGCACAGAGCACCGTGAGCACTGAGCACCCAGCACACTGAGTACTGAGCACCCAGCACCCTGAGTACTGCGCAACCAGCACCCTAAGCACTGAGCACTGAGCACCCAGCACCCTCAGCACTGAGCACTGAGCACCCAGCACCACAGCCCTGAGCACCCAGCACCCCGAGCACTGAGCACCCAGCACCCTGAGCACTGAGCACCCAGCACTCTGAGCACCCAGCACCCTGAGTACTGAGCACCCAGCACCCTGAGTACTGAGCACCCAGCACCCTGAGTACTGAGCACTCAGCACCCTGAGTACTTAGCACCGAGCACCCCGAGCACTGAGCACACAGCACCCTGAGCACTGAGCACCCGGGGGACTGAGCACCCAGCACCCTGAGCACTGAGCACCGATCACCCTGAGCACTGAGCACCCACCACACCGAGCACTGAACACCCAGCACCCTGAGTACTGAGCACCCAGCACCCCGAGTACTGAGCACCCAGCACCCTGAGTACTGAGCACCCAGCACCCCGAGCACTGAGCAACCAGCACCCTGAGTACTGAGCACCCTGAGTACTGAGCACTGAGCACCGAGCACCCTGAGTACTGAGCACCCTGAGGACTGAGCACGCAGCACCCTGAGCACTGAGCACCCAGCACCCTGAGTACTGAGCACTGATCACCCTGAGCACTGAGCACCGAGCACCCCGAGCACTGAGCACCCAGCACCCTGAGTACTGAGCACCTAGCACCCTGAGCACTGAGCACCGAGCACCCTGAGTACTGAACACCCAGCACCCTGAGCCCTGAACACTGAGCACCCAGCACCCTGAGCACTGAGCACCCAGCACCCTGAGCACCCAGCACCCTGAGCACCCAGCACCCTGAGCACTGAGCACCCTGAGCACTGAGCACCCTGAGCACTGAACACTGAGCACCCAGCACCCTGAGTACTGAGCACCCAACACTCTGAGCACTGTGCACCCAGCACGCTGAGTACTGAGCACTGAGCACACAGCACCCTGAGTACTGAGCACCCAGCACCCCGAGCACTGAGCACCCAGCGCCCCGAGCACTGAGCACCCAGCACCCTGAGCACTGAGCACTGAGCACACTGAGCACTGAGCACCCAGCACCCCGAGTACTGATCACTGAGCACCCTGAGTACTGAGCACCCAACACCCAGAGTACTGAGCACCCAGCACCCTGAGAACTGAGCACCCAGCACCCTTAGTACTGAGCACCCAGCACCCTGAGTACTGAGCACCCAGCACCCTGAGCACTGAGCACTGAGCACCCAGCACCTTGAGCACTGAGCACTGACCACCCAGCACCCCGAGCACTGAGCACCCAGCACCCCGAGCACTGAGCACCCAGCGCCCTGAGCACTGAGCACCCAGCACACAGAGCACTGAGCACCCAGCCACCTGAGTACTGAGCACCCAGCACCATGAGTACTGAGCACCCAGCACCCTAAGTACTTAGCAATCAGCACCCTGAGTACAGAGCACCGAGCACCCCGAGCACAGAGCACCCAGCACCCTGAGCACTGAGCACCCTGAGGACTGAGCACCCAGGACCCTGAGCACTGAGCACCCAGCACCCTGAGTACTGAGCACCGATCACCCTGAGCACTGAGCACCCAGCACCCCGAGCACTGAGCACCCAGGACCCTGAGTACTGTGCACCCAGCACCCTGAGCACTGAGCACACAGCACCCTGAGTACTGAGCACCCTGAGTACTGAGCACCGATCACCCTGAGCACTGAGCACCCAGCACCCTGTGTACTGAGCACTGAGCACCCTGAGTACTAAGCACCCAGCACCCTAAGTACGGAGCACTCAGCACCCTGAGCACTGAGCACCGAGCACCCCGAGCACTGAGCACCCAGCACCCTGTGTACTAAGCACTGAGCACCCTGAGTACTAAGCACCCAGCACCCTAAGTACGGAGCACTCAGCACCCTGAGTACAGAGCACCGAGCACCCCGAGCACAGAGCACCCAGCACCCTGAGCACTGAGCACCCTGAGGACTGAGCACCCAGGACCCTGAGCACTGAGCACCCAGCACCCTGAGTACTGAGCACCGATCACCCTGAGCACTGAGCACCCAGCACCCCGAGCACTGAGCACCCAGGACCCTGAGTACTGTGCACCCAGCACCCTGAGCACTGAGCACACAGCACCCTGAGTACTGAGCACCCTGAGTACTGAGCACCGATCACCCTGAGCACTGAGCACCCAGCACCCTGAGTACTGAGCACCCAGCACCGTGAGCACTGAGCACCCAGCACCCTGAGCACTGAGCACCCAGCACCCTGAGTACTGAGCACCCAGCACCCTGAGTACTGAGTACCCAGCACCCTGAGCACTGAGCACCCAGCACCCTGAGTACTGAGCACCGAGCACCCTGAGTACTGAGCACCCAGCACCCTGAGTACTGAGCACCCAGCACCCTGAGCACTGAGCACCCAGCACCCTGAGTACTGAGCACCCAGCACCCTGAGTACTGAGCACCCAGCACCCAGAGCACTGAGCACCCAGCACCCTGAGTACTGAGCACCCAGCACCCTGAGTACTGAGCACGAGCTCCCCGAGCACTGAGCACCCTGAGTACTGAGCACCCAGCACCCCGATCACTGAGCACCCAGCACCCTGAGCACTGAGCACCCAGCACCCTGAGCACTGAGCACCCAGCACCCTGAGTACTGAGCACCCAGCACGCTGGGTACTGAGCACCCAGCACCCCGAGCACTGAGCACCCAGCACCCTGAGTACTGAGCACTGAGCACCGAGCACCCCGAGCACTGAGCACCCAGCACCCTGTGTACTGAGCACTGAGCACCCTGAGTACTAAGCACCCAGCACCCTGAGTACTGAGCACCCAGCACCCTGAGTACTGAGCACCCAGCACCCAGAGCACTGAGCACCCAGCACCCCGAGCACGGAGCACCCAGGACCCCGAGCACTGAGTACTGAGCACCCAGCACCCTGAGTACTGATCACCGAGCTCCCCGAGCACTGAGCACCCTGAGTACTGAGCACCCAGCACCCCGATCACTGAGCACCCAGCACCCTGAGCACTGAGCACCCAGCACCCTGAGCACTGAGCACCCAGCACACTGAGTACTGAGCACCCAGCACGCTGAGTACTGAGCACCCAGCACCCCGAGCACTGAGCACCCAGCACCCTGAGTACTGAGCACTGAGCACCCAGCACCCCGAGCACTGAGCACCCAGCACCCTGTGTACTGAGCCCTGAGCACCCTGAGTACTAAGCACCCAGCACCCTGAGTACTGAGCACCCAGGACCCTGAGCACTGAGCACCGAGCACCCCGAGCACTGAGCACCCAGCACCCTGAGCACTCAGCACCCAGCACCCCGAGCACTGAGCACCCAGCACCCTGAGCACTGAGCACCCAGCACCATGAGCACGGAGCACCCCGAGGACAGAGCACCCAGCACCCTGAGCACTGAGCACCCAGCACCTTCAGTACTGAGCACTGAGCACCTCGAGCACTAAGCACCCAGCACCCTGAGTACTGAGCACCCAGCACCCTGAGCACTGAGCACCCAGAAACCTGAGCACTGAGCACCCAGCACCCTGAGCACGGAGCACCCAGCACCCTGAGTACTGAGCACCCAACACCCAGAGTACTGAGCACCCAGCACCCTGAGCACTGAGTACTGAGCACTGAGCACCCTGAGCACTGAGCACCCAGCACCCCGAGTACTGAGCACCCAGCACCCCGAGCACTGAGCACCCAGCGCCCTGAGCACTGAGCACCCAGCACCCCGAGCTCTGAGCACTGAGCACCCTGAGCACTGAGCACCCAGCACCACGAGTACTGAGCACCAAGCACCCTGAGTACTGAGAACCAAGCACCCCGAGTACTGAGCACTGAGCACCCTGAGTACTGTGCACCCAGCACGCTGAGCACTGAGCACCCAGCACCCTGAGGACTGAGCACTGAGACCCCTGAGTACTGAGCACCGAGCACCCTGAGTACTGAGCACCCAGCACCCTGATCACTGAGCACGGAGCACCCCGAGGACTGAACACCCAGCACCCTGAGCACTGAGCACCCAGCACCTTGAGTACTGAGCACCGAGCACAACGAGCACTGAGCACCCAGCACCCTGAGTACTGAGCACCCAGCACCCTGAGCACTGAGCACCCAGCTCCCTGAGCACTGAGCACGCAGCACCCCGAGCACTGAGCACACAGCACCCTGAGTACTGAGCACAGAGCACCCTGAGCACTGAGCACCCAGCACCCTGAGCACTGAGCACTGAGCACCCAGCACCACAGCCCTGAGCACCCAGCACCCCGAGCACTGAGCACCCAGCACCCTGAGCACTGAGCACCGAGCACCCTGAGTACTGAGCAACCAGCAACCTGAGTACTGAGCACCCAGCACCCTGAGTACTGAGCACTCAGCACCCTGAGTACTGAGCACCGAGCACACCGAGCAATGAGCACCCAGCACCCTGAGCACTGAGCACCCGGAGGACTGAGCACCCAGCACCCTGAGCACTGAGCACCGATCACCCTGAGCAGTGAGCACCCAGCACCCCGAGCACTGAGCACCCAGCACCCTGAGTACTGAGCACCCAGCACCCCGAGTACTGAGCACCCAGCACCCCGAGCACTGAGCACACAGCACCCTGAGTACTGAGCACCCTGATTTCTGAGCACTGAGCACCGAGCATCCTGAGTACTGAGCACCCAGCACGCCGAGCACTGAGCACCCAGCACCCTGAGCACTGAGCACCCAGCACCCTGAGCACTGAGCACCCAGCACCCTGAGTACTGAGCACCCAGCACCCTGAGCACTGAGCACCCAGCACCCTGAGTACTGAGCACCCAGCACCACCCTCAGCACTGAGCACCCAGCACCCCGAGCACTGAGCACCCAGCACCCTGAGCACTGAGCACCCAGCACCCCGAGTACTGAGCACCCTGCACCCCGAGTACTGAGCACCGAGCACCCCGAGCACTGAGCACCCAGCACCCTGAGTACTGAGCACCCAGCACCACGAGTACTGAGCACCCAGCACCCCGAGAATGAGCACCCAGCACCCTGAGTACTGAGAACCGAGCACCCTGATACTGAGCACCCAGCACCCTGAGTACTGAGCCCCCAGCACCCTGAGTACTGAGCACCCAGCAACCCGAGCACTGAGCACCCAGCACACTGAGAATGAGCACCCAGCACCATGAGTACTGAGCACCCAGCACCCTGAGTACTGAGCACTAAGCACCCAGAGCACTGAGCACCCAGCACCCCGAGCACGGAGCACCCAGGACCCCGAGCACTGAGAACTGAGCACCCAGCACCCTGAGTACTGAGCAACGAGATCCCCGAGCACTGAGCACACTGAGTACTGAGCACCCAGCACCCCGAGCACTGAGCACCCAGCACCCTGAGCACTGAGCACCCAGCACCATGAGCACGGAGCACCCCGAGGACTATGCACCCAGCACCCTGAGCACTGAGCACCCAGCACCTTGAGTACTGAGCACCGAGCACCTCGAGCACTAAGCACCCAGCACCCTGAGTACTGAGCACCCAGCCCCCTGAGCACTGAGCACCTAGAACTCTGAGCACTGAGCACCCAGCACCCTGAGCACGGAGCACCCAGCACCCTGAGTACTGAGCACCCAACACCCAGAGTACTGAGCACCCAGCACCCTGAGCACTGAGCACCCAGCACCCTGAGTACTGAGCACCCAGCACCCTGAGTACTGAACACCCAGCACCCTGAGCACTGAGCACTGAGCACCCTGAGCACTGAGTACTGAGCACTGAGCACCCTGAGCACTGAGCACCCAGCACCCCGAGTACTGAGCACCCAGCACCCCGAGCACTGAGCACCCAGCACCCCGAGCACTGAGCACTGAGCACCCTGAGCACTGAGCACCCAGCACCCCGAGTACTGAGCACTGAGCACCCTGAGTACTGAGCACCAAGCACACTGAGTACTGAGCACCCAGCACCCTGAGTACTGAGCACCCAGCACCCTGAGCACTGAGCACCCAGCACCCCGAGCACTGAGCACCCAGCACCCTGAGTACTGAGCACAGAGCACTCTGAGCACTGAGCACCCAGCACACTGAGCACTGAGCACCCTGAGCACTGAGCACCCTGAGCACTGAGCACCAAGCACCCTGAGTCCTGAGCACCCAACACTCTGAGCACTGAGCACCCAGCACGCTGAGTACTGAGCACTGAGCACACAGCACCCCGAACACTGAGCACCCAGCACCCCGAGCACTGAGCACCCAGCGCCCTGAGTACTGAGCACCCAGCACACTGAGCACTGAGCACCCAGCCCCCTGAGTACTGAGCACCCAGCACCATGAGTACTGAGCACCCAGCACCCTGAGTACTGAGCACTCAGCACCCTGAGTACTGAGCACCGAGCACCCCGAGCACAGAGCACCCAGCACCCTGAGCACTGAGCACCCTGAGGACTGAGCACCCAGCACCCTGAGCACTGAGCACCCAGCACCCTGAGTACTGAGCACCGATCACCCTGAGCACTGAGCACCCAGCACCCCGAGCACTGAGCACCCAGCACCCTGAGTACTGAGCACCCAGCACCCTGAGCACTGAGCACCCAGCACCCGGAGTGCTGAGCACCCTGAGTACTGAGCACCGATCACCCTGAGCACTGAGCACCCAGCAGCCTGAGTACTGAGCACCCAGCACCCTGAGCACTGAGCACCCAGCACCCTGAGCACTGAGCACCCAGCACCCTGAGTACTGAGCACCCAGCACCCTGAGTACTGAGTACCCAGCACCCTGAGCACTGAGCACCCAGCACCCTGAGTACTGAGCACCGAGCACCCTGAGTACTGAGCACCCAGCACCCTGAGTACTGAGCACCCAGCACCCTGAGCACTGAGCACCCAGCACCCTGAGTACTGAGCACCCAGCACCCTGAGTACTGAGCACCCAGCACCCAGAGCACTGAGCACCCAGCAAACTGAGCACGGAGCACCCAGGACCCCGAGCACTGAGTACTGAGCACCCAGCACCCTGAGTACTGATCACCGAGCTCCCCGAGCACTGAGCACCCTGAGTACTGAGCACCCAGCACCCCGATCACTGAGCACCCAGCACCCTGAGCACTGAGCACCCAGCACCCTGAGCACTGAGCACCCAGCACACTGAGTACTGAGCACCCAGCACGCTGAGTACTGAGCACCCAGCACCCCGAGCACTGAGCACCCAGCACCCTGAGTACTGAGCACTGAGCACCCAGCACCCAGAGCACTGAGCACCCAGCACCCTGTGTACTGAGCACTGAGCACCCTGAGTACTAAGCACCCAGCACCCTGAGTACTGAGCACCCAGGACCCTGAGCACTGACCACCGAGCACCCCGATCACTGAGCACCCAGCACCCTGAGCACTCAGAACCCAGCACCCCGAGCACTGAGCACCCAGCACCCTGAGCACTGAGCACCCAGCACCATGAGCACGGAGCACCCCGAGGACTGAGCACCCAGCACCCTGAGCACTGAGCACCCAGCACCTTCAGTACTGAGCACCGAGCACCTCGAGCACTAAGCACCCAGCACCCTGAGTACTGAGCACCCAGCACCCTGAGCACTGAGCACCCAGAAACCTGAGCACTGAGCACCCAGCACCCTGAGCAAGGAGCACCCAGCACCCTGAGTACTGAGCACCAAACACGGAGAGTACTGAGCACCCAGCACCCTGAGCACTGAGCACCCAGCACCCTGAGTACTGAGCACCCAGCACCCTGAGTACTGAACACCCAGCACCCAGAGCACTGAGCACTGAGCACCCTGAGCACTGAGTACTGAGCACTGAGCACCCTGAGCACTGAGCACCCAGCAATCCGAGTACTGAGCAGCCAGCACCCCGAACACTGAGCACCCAGTGCCCCGAGCACTGAGCACCCAGCACCCTGAGAACTGAGCACCCAGCACCCTGAGTACTGAGCACCCAGCACCCTGAGTACTGAGCACCCAGCACCCTGAGCACTGAGCACTGAGCACCCAGCACCTTGAGCACTGAGCACTGACCACCCAGCACCCCGAGCACTGAGCACCCAGCACCCCGAGCACTGAGCACCCAGCGCCCTGAGCACTGAGCTCCCAGCACACTGAGCACTGAGCACCCAGCCCCCTGAGTACTGAGCACCCAGCACCATGAGTACTGAGCACCCAGCACCCTGAGTACTGAGCACCCAGCACCCTGAGTACTGAGCACTCAGCACCCTGAGTACTGAGCACCGAGCACACCGAGCAATGAGCACCCAGCACCCTGAGCACTGAGCACCCGGAGGACTGAGCACCCAGCACCCTGAGCACTGAGCACCGATCACCCTGAGCAGTGAGCACCCAGCACCCCTAGCACTGAGCACCCAGCACCCTGAGTACTGAGCACCCAGCACCCCGAGTACTGAGCACCCAGCACCCTGAGTACTGAGCACCCAGCACCCCGAGCACTGAGCACCCAGCACCCTGAGTACTGAGCACCCTGATTTCTGAGCACTGAGCACCGAGCATCCTGAGTACTGAGCACCCAGCACGCCGAGCACTGAGCACCCAGCACCCTGAGCACTGAGCACCCAGCACCCTGAGCACTGAGCACCCAGCACCCTGAGTACTGAGCACCCAGCACCCTGAGCACTGAGCACCCAGCACCCTGAGTACTGAGCACCCAGCACCACCCTCAGCACTGAGCACCCAGCACCCCGAGCACTGAGCACCCAGCACCCTGAGCACTGAGCACCCAGCATCCCGAGTACTGAGCACCCTGCACCCCGAGTACTGAGCACCGAGCACCCCGAGCACTGAGCACCCAGCACCCTGAGTACTGAGCACCCAGCACCACGAGTACTGAGCACCCAGCACCCCGAGAATGAGCACCCAGCACCCTGAGTACTGAGAACCGAGCACCCTGATACTGAGCACCCAGCACCCTGAGTACTGAGCCCCCAGCACCCTGAGTACTGAGCACCCAGCAACCCGAGCACTGAGCACCCAGCACACTGAGAATGAGCACCCAGCACCATGAGTACTGAGCACCCAGCACCCTGAGTACTGAGCACTAAGCACCCAGAGCACTGAGCACCCAGCACCCCGAGCACGGAGCACCCAGGACCCCGAGCACTGAGAACTGAGCACCCAGCACCCTGAGTACTGAGCAACGAGATCCCCGAGCACTGAGCACACTGAGTACTGAGCACCCAGCACCCCGAGCACTGAGCACCCAGCACCCTGAGCACTGAGCACCCAGCACCATGAGCACGGAGCACCCCGAGGACTGAGCACCCAGCACCCTGAGCACTGAGCACCCAGCACCTTGAGTACTGAGCACCGAGCACCTCGAGCAGTAAGCACCCAGCACCCTGAGCACTGAGCACCTAGAACCCTGAGCACTGAGCACCCAGCACCCTGAGCACGGAGCACCCAGCACCCTGAGTACTGAGCACCCAACACCCAGAGTACTGAGCACCCAGCACCCTGAGCACTGAGCACCCAGCACCCTGAGTACTGAGCACCCAGCACCCTGAGTACTGAACACCCAGCACCCTGAGCACTGAGCACTGAGCACCCTGAGCACTGAGTACTGAGCACTGAGCACCCTGAGCACTGAGCACCCAGCACCCCGAGTACTGAGCACCCAGCACCCCGAGCACTGAGCACCCAGCACCCCGAGCACTGAGCACTGAGCACCCTGAGCACTGAGCACCCAGCACCCCGAGTACTGAGCACTGAGCACCCTGAGTACTGAGCACCAAGCACCCTGAGTACTGAGCACCCAGCACCCTGAGTACTGAGCACCCAGCACCCTGAGTACTGAGCAACCAGCAACCTGAGTACTGAGCACCCAGCACCCTGAGTACTGAGCACTCAGCACCCTGAGTACTGAGCACCGAGCACACCGAGCAATGAGCACCCAGCACCCTGAGCACTGAGCACGCGGAGGACTGAGCACCCAGCACCCTGAGCACTGAGCACCGATCACCCTGAGCAGTGAGCACCCAGCACCCCGAGCACTGAGCACCCAGCACCCTGAGTACTGAGCACCCAGCACCCCGAGTACTGAGCACCCAGCACCCTGAGTACTGAGCACCCAGCACCCCGAGCACTGAGCACTCAGCACCCTGAGTACTGAGCACCCTGATTTCTGAGCACTGAGCACCGAGCATCCTGAGTACTGAGCACCCAGCACGCCGAGCACTGAGCACCCAGCACCCTGAGCACTGAGCACCCAGCACCCTGAGCACTGAGCACCCAGCACCCTGAGTACTGAGCACCCAGCACCCTGAGCACTGAGCACCCAGCACCCTGAGTACTGAGCACCCAGCACCACCCTCAGCACTGAGCACCCAGCACCCCGAGCACTGAGCACCCAGCACCCTGAGCACTGAGCACCCAGCACCCCGAGTACTGAGCACCCTGCACCCCGAGTACTGAGCACCGAGCACCCCGAGCACTGAGCACCCAGCACCCTGAGTACTGAGCACCCAGCATCCACGAGTACTGAGCACCCAGCACCCCGAGAATGAGCACCCAGCACCCTGAGTACTGAGCACCCAGCACCATGAGCACGGAGCACCCCGAGGACTGAGCACCCAGCACCCTGAGCACTGAGCACCCAGCACCTTGAGTACTGAGCACCGAGCACCTCGAGCACTAAGCACCCAGCACCCTGAGTACTGAGCACCCAGCCCCCTGAGAACTGAGCACCTAGAACCCTGAGCACTGAGCACCCAGCACCCTGAGCACGGAGCACCCAGCACCCTGAGTACTGAGCACCCAACACCCAGAGTACTGAGCACCCAGCACCCTGAGCACTGAGCACCCAGCACCCTGAGTACTGAGCACCCAGCACCCTGAGTACTGAACACCCAGCACCCTGAGCACTGGGCACTGAGCACCCTGAGCACTGAGTACTGAGCACTGAGCACCCTGAGCACTGAGCACCCAGCACCCCGAGTACTGAGCACCCAGCACCCCGAGCACTGAGCACCCAGCACCCCGAGCACTGAGCACTGAGCACCCTGAGCACTGAGCACCCAGCACCCCGAGTACTGAGCACTGAGCACCCTGAGTACTGAGCACCAAGCACCCTGAGTACTGAGCACCCAGCACCCTGAGTACTGAGCACCCAGCACCCTGAGCACTGAGCACCCAGCACCCCGAGCACTGAGCACCCAGCACCCTGAGTACTGAGCACAGAGCACTCTGAGCACTGAGCACCCAGCACCCTGAGCACTGAGCACCCTGAGCACTGAGCACCCTGAGCACTGAGCACCCAGCACCCTGAGTCCTGAGCACCCAACACTCTGAGCACTGAGCACCCAGCACGCTGAGTACTGAGCACTGAGCACACAGCACCCCGAACACTGAGCACCCAGCACCCCGAGCACTGAGCACCCAGCGCCCTGAGTACTGAGCACCCAGCACACTGAGCACTGAGCACCCAGCCCCCTGAGTACTGAGCACCCAGCACCATGAGTACTGAGCACCCAGCACCCTGAGTACTGAGCACTCAGCACCCTGAGTACTGAGCACCGAGCACCCCGAGCACAGAGCACCCAGCACCCTGAGCACTGAGCACCCTGAGGACTGAGCACCCAGCACCCTGAGCACTGAGCACCCAGCACCCTGAGTACTGAGCACCCAGCACCCTGAGCACTGAGCACCCAGCACCCGGAGTGCTGAGCACCCTGAGTACTGAGCACCGATCACCCTGAGCACTGAGCACCCAGCAGCCTGAGTACTGAGCACCCAGCACCCTGAGCACTGAGCACCCAGCACCCTGAGCACTGAGCACCCAGCACCCTGAGTACTGAGCACCCAGCACCCTGAGTACTGAGTACCCAGCACCCTGAGCACTGAGCACCCAGCACCCTGAGTACTGAGCACCGAGCACCCTGAGTACTGAGCACCCAGCACCCTGAGTACTGAGCACCCAGCACCCTGAGCACTGAGCACCCAGCACCCTGAGTACTGAGCACCCAGCACCCTGAGTACTGAGCACCCAGCACCCAGAGCACTGAGCACCCAGCAAACTGAGCACGGAGCACCCAGGACCCCGAGCACTGAGTACTGAGCACCCAGCACCCTGAGTACTGATCACCGAGCTCCCCGAGCACTGAGCACCCTGAGTACTGAGCACCCAGCACCCCGATCACTGAGCACCCAGCACCCTGAGCACTGAGCACCCAGCACCCTGAGCACTGAGCACCCAGCACACTGAGTACTGAGCACCCAGCACGCTGAGTACTGAGCACCCAGCACCCCGAGCACTGAGCACCCAGCACCCTGAGTACTGAGCACTGAGCACCCAGCACCCAGAGCACTGAGCACCCAGCACCCTGAGTACTGAGCACCCAGGACCCTGAGCACTGACCACCGAGCACCCCGATCACTGAGCACCCAGCACCCTGAGCACTCAGAACCCAGCACCCCGAGCACTGAGCACCCAGCACCCTGAGCACTGAGCACCCAGCACCATGAGCACGGAGCACCCCGAGGACTGAGCACCCAGCACCCTGAGCACTGAGCACCCAGCACCTTCAGTACTGAGCACCGAGCACCTCGAGCACTAAGCACCCAGCACCCTGAGTACTGAGCACCCAGCACCCTGAGCACTGAGCACCCAGAAACCTGAGCACTGAGCACCCAGCACCCTGAGCAAGGAGCACCCAGCACCCTGAGTACTGAGCACCAAACACGGAGAGTACTGAGCACCCAGCACCCTGAGCACTGAGCACCCAGCACCCTGAGTACTGAGCACCCAGCACCCTGAGTACTGAACACCCAGCACCCAGAGCACTGAGCACTGAGCACCCTGAGCACTGAGTACTGAGCACTGAGCACCCTGAGCACTGAGCACCCAGCACTCCGAGTACTGAGCACCCAGCACCCCGAACACTGAGCACCCAGTGCCCCGAGCACTGAGCAACCAGCACCCTGAGAACTGAGCACCCAGCACCCTGAGTACTGAGCACCCAGCACCCTGAGTACTGAGCACCCAGCACCCTGAGCACTGAGCACTGAGCACCCAGCACCTTGAGCACTGAGCACTGACCACCCAGCACCCCGAGCACTGAGCACCCAGCACCCCGAGCACTGAGCACCCAGCACCATGAGCACGGAGCACCCCGAGGACTGAGCACCCAGCACCCTGAGCACTGAGCACCCAGCACCTTGAGTACTGAGCACCGAGCACCTCGAGCAGTAAGCACCCAGCACCCTGAGCACTGAGCACCTAGAACCCTGAGCACTGAGCACCCAGCACCCTGAGCACGGAGCACCCAGCACCCTGAGTACTGAGCACCCAACACCCAGAGTACTGAGCACCCAGCACCCTGAGCACTGAGCACCCAGCACCCTGAGTACTGAGCACCCAGCACCCTGAGTACTGAACACCCAGCACCCTGAGCACTGAGCACTGAGCACCCTGAGCACTGAGTACTGAGCACTGAGCACCCTGAGCACTGAGCACCCAGCACCCCGAGTACTGAGCACCCAGCACCCCGAGCACTGAGCACCCAGCACCCCGAGCACTGAGCACTGAGCACCCTGAGCACTGAGCACCCAGCACCCCGAGTACTGAGCACTGAGCACCCTGAGTACTGAGCACCAAGCACCCTGAGTACTGAGCACCCAGCACCCTGAGTACTGAGCACCCAGCACCCTGAGTACTGAGCAACCAGCAACCTGAGTACTGAGCACCCAGCACCCTGAGTACTGAGCACTCAGCACCCTGAGTACTGAGCACCGAGCACACCGAGCAATGAGCACCCAGCACCCTGAGCACTGAGCACGCGGAGGACTGAGCACCCAGCACCCTGAGCACTGAGCACCGATCACCCTGAGCAGTGAGCACCCAGCACCCCGAGCACTGAGCACCCAGCACCCTGAGTACTGAGCACCCAGCACCCCGAGTACTGAGCACCCAGCACCCTGAGTACTGAGCACCCAGCACCCCGAGCACTGAGCACTCAGCACCCTGAGTACTGAGCACCCTGATTTCTGAGCACTGAGCACCGAGCATCCTGAGTACTGAGCACCCAGCACGCCGAGCACTGAGCACCCAGCACCCTGAGCACTGAGCACCCAGCACCCTGAGCACTGAGCACCCAGCACCCTGAGTACTGAGCACCCAGCACCCTGAGCACTGAGCACCCAGCACCCTGAGTACTGAGCACCCAGCACCACCCTCAGCACTGAGCACCCAGCACCCCGAGCACTGAGCACCCAGCACCCTGAGCACTGAGCACCCAGCACCCCGAGTACTGAGCACCCTGCACCCCGAGTACTGAGCACCGAGCACCCCGAGCACTGAGCACCCAGCACCCTGAGTACTGAGCACCCAGCACCACGAGTACTGAGCACCCAGCACCCCGAGAATGAGCACCCAGCACCCTGAGTACTGAGAACCGAGCACCCTGATACTGAGCACCCAGCACCCTGAGTACTGAGCCCCCAGCACCCTGAGTACTGAGCACCCAGCAACCCGAGCACTGAGCACCCAGCACACTGAGAATGAGCACCCAGCACCATGAGTACTGAGCACCCAGCACCCTGAGTACTGAGCACTAAGCACCCAGAGCACTGAGCACCCAGCACCCCGAGCACGGAGCACCCAGGACCCCGAGCACTGAGAACTGAGCACCCAGCACCCTGAGTACTGAGCAACGAGATCCCCGAGCACTGAGCACACTGAGTACTGAGCACCCAGCACCCCGAGCACTGAGCACCCAGCACCCTGAGCACTGAGCACCCAGCACCATGAGCACGGAGCACCCCGAGGACTGAGCACCCAGCACCCTGAGCACTGAGCACCCAGCACCTTGAGTACTGAGCACCGAGCACCTCGAGCACTAAGCACCCAGCACCCTGAGTACTGAGCACCCAGCCCCCTGAGCACTGAGCACCTAGAACCCTGAGCACTGAGCACCCAGCACCCTGAGCACGGAGCACCCAGCACCCTGAGTACTGAGCACCCAACACCCAGAGTACTGAGCACCCAGCACCCTGAGCACTGAGCACCCAGCACCCTGAGTACTGAGCACCCAGCACCCTGAGTACTGAACACCCAGCACCCTGAGCACTGGGCACTGAGCACCCTGAGCACTGAGTACTGAGCACTGAGCACCCTGAGCACTGAGCACCCAGCACCCCGAGTACTGAGCACCCAGCACCCCGAGCACTGAGCACCCAGCACCCCGAGCACTGAGCACTGAGCACCCTGAGCACTGAGCACCCAGCACCCCGAGTACTGAGCACTGAGCACCCTGAGTACTGAGCACCAAGCACCCTGAGTACTGAGCACCCAGCACCCTGAGTACTGAGCACCCAGCACCCTGAGCACTGAGCACCCAGCACCCCGAGCACTGAGCACCCAGCACCCTGAGTACTGAGCACAGAGCACTCTGAGCACTGAGCACCCAGCACCCTGAGCACTGAGCACCCTGAGCACTGAGCACCCTGAGCACTGAGCACCCAGCACCCTGAGTCCTGAGCACCCAACACTCTGAGCACTGAGCACCCAGCACGCTGAGTACTGAGCACTGAGCACACAGCACCCCGAACACTGAGCACCCAGCACCCCGAGCACTGAGCACCCAGCGCCCTGAGTACTGAGCACCCAGCACACTGAGCACTGAGCACCCAGCCCCCTGAGTACTGAGCACCCAGCACCATGAGTACTGAGCACCCAGCACCCTGAGTACTGAGCACTCAGCACCCTGAGTACTGAGCACCGAGCACCCCGAGCACAGAGCACCCAGCACCCTGAGCACTGAGCACCCTGAGGACTGAGCACCCAGCACCCTGAGCACTGAGCACCCAGCACCCTGAGTACTGAGCACCGATCACCCTGAGCACTGAGCACCCAGCACCCCGAGCACTGAGCACCCAGCACCCTGAGTACTGAGCACCCAGCACCCTGAGCACTGAGCACCCAGCACCCGGAGTGCTGAGCACCCTGAGTACTGAGCACCGATCACCCTGAGCACTGAGCACCCAGCAGCCTGAGTACTGAGCACCCAGCACCCTGAGCACTGAGCACCCAGCACCCTGAGCACTGAGCACCCAGCACCCTGAGTACTGAGCACCCAGCACCCTGAGTACTGAGTACCCAGCACCCTGAGCACTGAGCACCCAGCACCCTGAGTACTGAGCACCGAGCACCCTGAGTACTGAGCACCCAGCACCCTGAGTACTGAGCACCCAGCACCCTGAGCACTGAGCACCCAGCACCCTGAGTACTGAGCACCCAGCACCCTGAGTACTGAGCACCCAGCACCCAGAGCACTGAGCACCCAGCAAACTGAGCACGGAGCACCCAGGACCCCGAGCACTGAGTACTGAGCACCCAGCACCCTGAGTACTGATCACCGAGCTCCCCGAGCACTGAGCACCCTGAGTACTGAGCACCCAGCACCCCGATCACTGAGCACCCAGCACCCTGAGCACTGAGCACCCAGCACCCTGAGCACTGAGCACCCAGCACACTGAGTACTGAGCACCCAGCACGCTGAGTACTGAGCACCCAGCACCCCGAGCACTGAGCACCCAGCACCCTGAGTACTGAGCACTGAGCACCCAGCACCCAGAGCACTGAGCACCCAGCACCCTGAGTACTGAGCACCCAGGACCCTGAGCACTGACCACCGAGCACCCCGATCACTGAGCACCCAGCACCCTGAGCACTCAGAACCCAGCACCCCGAGCACTGAGCACCCAGCACCCTGAGCACTGAGCACCCAGCACCATGAGCACGGAGCACCCCGAGGACTGAGCACCCAGCACCCTGAGCACTGAGCACCCAGCACCTTCAGTACTGAGCACCGAGCACCTCGAGCACTAAGCACCCAGCACCCTGAGTACTGAGCACCCAGCACCCTGAGCACTGAGCACCCAGAAACCTGAGCACTGAGCACCCAGCACCCTGAGCAAGGAGCACCCAGCACCCTGAGTACTGAGCACCAAACACGGAGAGTACTGAGCACCCAGCACCCTGAGCACTGAGCACCCAGCACCCTGAGTACTGAGCACCCAGCACCCTGAGTACTGAACACCCAGCACCCAGAGCACTGAGCACTGAGCACCCTGAGCACTGAGTACTGAGCACTGAGCACCCTGAGCACTGAGCACCCAGCACTCCGAGTACTGAGCACCCAGCACCCCGAACACTGAGCACCCAGTGCCCCGAGCACTGAGCACCCAGCACCCTGAGAACTGAGCACCCAGCACCCTGAGTACTGAGCACCCAGCACCCTGAGTACTGAGCACCCAGCACCCTGAGCACTGAGCACTGAGCACCCAGCACCTTGAGCACTGAGCACTGACCACCCAGCACCCCGAGCACTGAGCACCCAGCACCCCGAGCACTGAGCACCCAGCGCCCTGAGCACTGAGCTCCCAGCACACTGAGCACTGAGCACCCAGCCCCCTGAGTACTGAGCACCCAGCACCATGAGTACTGAGCACCCAGCACCCTGAGTACTGAGCACTCAGCACCCTGAGTACTGAGCACCGAGCACCCCGAGCACAGAGCACCCAGCACCCTGAGCACTGAGCACCCTGAGGACTGAGCACCCAGCACACTGAGCACTGAGCACCCAGCACCCTGAGTACTGAGCACCGATCACCCTGAGCACTGAGCACCCAGCACCCCGAGCACTAAGCACCCAGCACCCTGAGTACTGAGCACCCAGCACCCTGAGCACTGAGCACCCAGCACCCTGAGTACTGAGCACCCTGAGTACTGAGCACCGATCACCCTGAGCACTGAGCACCCAGCACCCTGAGTACTGAGCACCCAGCACCCTGAGCACTGAGCACCCAGCACCCTGAGCACTGAGCACCAAGCACCCTGAGTACTCAGCACCCAGCACCCTGAGTATTGAGCACCCAGCACCCAGAGCACTGAGCACCCAGCACCCTGTGTACTGAGCACTGAGCACCCTGAGTACTAAGCACCCAGCAACCTGAGTACTGAGCACCCAGGACCCTGAGCACTGACCACCGAGCACCCTGAGCACTGAGCACCCAGCACCCTGAGCACTCAGAACCCAGCACCCCGAGCACTGAGCACCCAGCAACCTGAGCACTGAGCACCCAGCACCATGAGCACGGAGCACCCCGAGGACTGAGCACCCAGCACCCTGAGCACTGAGCACCCAGCACCTTCAGTACTGAGCACCGAGCACCTCGAGCACTAAGCACCCAGCACCCTGAGTACTGAGCACCCAGCACCCTGAGCACTGAGCACCCAGAAACCTGAGCACTGAGCACACAGCACCCTGAGCACGGAGCACCCAGCACCCTGAGTACTGAGCACCCAACACCCAGAGTACTGAGCACCCAGCACCCTGAGCACTGAGTACTGAGCACTGAGCACCCTGAGCACTGAGCACCCAGCACCCCGAGTACTGAGCACCCAGCACCCCGAGCACTGAGCACCCTGCGCCCCGAACACTGAGCACCCAGCACCCCGAGCACTGAGCACTGAGCACACTGAGCACTGAGCACTGAGCACCCTGAGTACTGAGCACCCAGCACCCTGAGTACTGAGCACCCAGCACCCTGAGCACTGAGCACCCAGAAACCTGAGCACTGAGCACCCAGCACCCTGAGCACGGAGCACCCAGCACCCTGAGTACTGAGCACCCAACACCCAGAGTACTGAGCACCCAGCACCCTGAGCACTTAGTACTGAGCACTGAGCACCCTGAGCACTGAGCACCCAGCACCCCGAGTACTGAGCACCCAGCACCCCGAGCACAGAGCACCCTGAGCACTGAGCACTGAGCACCCAGCACCCTGAGCACTGAGCACTGAGCACCCAGCAGCACAGCCCTGAGCACCCAGCACCCCGAGCACTGAGCACCCAGCACCCTGAGCACTGAGCACCCAGCACCCTGAGTACTGAGCAACCAGCAACCTGAGTACTGAGCACCCAGCACCCTGAGTACTGAGCACTCAGCACCCTGAGAACTGAGCACCGAGCACACCGAGCAATGAGCACCCAGCACCCTGAGCACTGAGCACCCGGAGGACTGAGCACCCAGCACCCTGAGCACTGAGCACCGATCACCCTGAGCAGTGAGCACCCAGCACACCGAGCACTGAGCACCCAGCACCCTGAGTACTGAGCACCCAGCACCCCGAGTACTGAGCACCCAGCACCCTGAGTACTGAGCACCCAGCACCCCGAGCACTGAGCACCCAGCACCCTGAGTACTGAGCACCCTGATTACTGAGCACTGAGCACCGAGCATCCTGAGTACTGAGCACCCAGCACGCAGAGCACTGAGCACCCAGCACCCTGAGCACTGAGCACCCAGCACCCTGAGCACTGAGCACCCAGCACCCTGAGTACTGTGCACCCAGCACCCTGAGTACTGAGTACCCAGCACCCTGAGCTCTGAGCACCCAGCACCCTGAGTACTGAGCACCGAGCACCCTGAGTACTGAGCACCCAGCACCCTTAGTACTGAGCACCCAGCACCCTGAGCACTGAGCACCCAGCACCCTGAGTACTGAGCACCCAGCATCACCCTCAGCACTGAGCACCCAGCACCCCGAGCACTGAGCACCCAGCACCCTGAGCACTGAGCACCCAGCACCCCGAGTACTGAGCACCCTGCACCCCGAGTACTGAGCACCGAGCACACCGAGCACTGAGCACCCAGCACCCTGAGTACTGAGCACCCAGCACCCTGAGTACTGAGCACTGAGCACCCCGAGTACTGAGCACCCAGCACCCTGAGTACTGAGCACCCAGCACCCCGAGCACTGAGCAGCCAGCAACCTGAGTACTGAGAACAGATCACCCTGAGTACTGAGCACCCAGCACCCTGAGTACTGAGCCCCCAGCACCCTGAGTACTGAGCACCCAGCACCCCGAGCACTGAGCACCCAGCACTCCGAGAATGAGCACCCAGCACCCTGAGTACTGAGAACCGAGCACCCTGATACTGAGCACCCAGCACCCTGAGTACTGAGCCCCCAGCACCCTGAGTACTGAGCACCCAGCAACCCGAGCACTGAGCACCCAGCACCCTGAGAATGAGCACCCAGCACCATGAGTACTGAGCACCCAGCACCCTGAGTACTGAGCACTAAGCACCCAGAGCACTGAGCACCCAGCACCCCGAGCTCGGAGCACCCAGGACCCCGAGCACTGAGAAATGAGCACCCAGCACCCTGAGTACTGAGCACCGAGATCCCCGAGCACTGAGCACAATGAGTACTGAGCACCCAGCACCCCGAGCACTGAGCACCCAGCACCCTGAGCACTGAGCACCCAGCACCATGAGCACGGAGCACCCAGCACCCTGAGTACTGAGCACCCAACACCCAGTGTACTGAGCACCCAGCACCCTGAGCACTGAGCAACCAGCACCCTGAGTACTGAGCACCCAGCACCCTGAGTACTGTACACCCAGCACCCTGAGCACTGAGCACTGAGCACCCTGAGCACTGAGTACTGAGCACTGAGCACCCTGAGCACTGAGCACCCAGCACCCCGAGCACTGAGCACCCAGCACCCCGAGCACTGAGCACTGAGCACCCTGAGCACTGAGCACCCAGCACCCCGAGTACTGAGCACTGAGCACCCTGAGTACTGAGCACCAAGCACCCTGAGTACTGAGCACCCAGCACCCTGAGTACTGAGCACCCAGCTCCCTGAGCACTGAGCACCCAGCACCCTGAGCACTGAGCACCCAGCACCCTGAGTACTGAGCACAGAGCACCCTGAGCACTGAGCACTGAGCACCCAGCACCCTGAGCACTGAGCACCCAGCACCACAGCCCTGAGCACCCAGCACCCCGAGCACTGAGCACCCAGCACACTGAGCACTGTGCACCCAGCACCCTGAGTACTGAGCAACCAGCAACCTGAGTACTGAGCACCCAGCACCCTGAGTACTGAGCACTCAGCACCCTGAGTACTGAGCACCGAGCACACCGAGCAATGAGCACCCAGCACCCTGAGCACTGAGCACCCGGAGGACTGAGCACCTAGCACCCTGAGCACTGAGCACCGATCACCCTGAGCAGTGAGCACCCAGCACCCTGAGCACTGAGCACTCAGCACCCTGAGTACTGAGCACCCAGCACCCCGAGTACTGAGCACCCAGCACCCTGAGTACTGAGCACCCAGCACCCCGAGCACTGAGCATCCAGCACCCTGAGTACTGAGCACCCTGATTACTGAGCACTGAGCACCGAGCATCCTTAGTACTGAGCACCCAGCACCCCGAGCACTGAGCACCCAGCACCCTGGGCACTGAGCACCCAGCACCCTGAGTACTGAGCACCCAGCACCCTGAGTACTGAGCACTCAGCACCCTGAGTACTGAGTACCCAGCACCCTGAGCTCTGAGCACCCAGCACCCTGAGTACTGAGCACCGAGCACCCTGAGTACTGAGCACCCAGCACCCTTAGTACTGAGCACCCAGCACCCTGAGCACTGAGCACCCAGCACCCTGAGTACTGAGCACCCAGCACCACCCTCAGCACTGAGCACCCAGCACCCCGAGCACTGAGCACCCAGCTCCCTGAACACTGAGCACCCAGCACCCCGAGTACTGAGCACCCTGCACCCCGAGTACTGAGCACCGAGCACCCCGAGCACTGAGCACCCAGCACCCTGAGTACTGAGCACCCAGCACCCTGAGTACTGAGCACTGAGCACCCCGAGTACTGAGCACCCAGCACCCCGAGCACTGAGCACCCAGCAACCTGAGTACTGAGAACAGATCACCCTGAGTACTGAGCACCCAGCACCCTGAGTACTGAGCCCCCAGCACCCTGAGTACTGAGCACCCAGCACCCCGAGCACTGAGCACCCAGCTCCCCGAGAATGAGCACCCAGCACCCTGAGTACTGAGAACCGAGCACCCTGAGTACTGAGCACCCAGCACCCTGAGTACTGAGCCCCCAGCACCCTGAGTACTTAGCACCCAGCAACCCGAGCACTGAGCACCCAGCACCCTGAGAATGAGCACCCAGCACCATGAGTACTGAGCACCCAGCACCCTGAGTACTGAGCACTAAGCACCCAGAGCACTGAGCACCCAGCACCCTGAGTACTGAGCACTGAGCACCCTGAGTACTGAGCACCCAGCACCCTGAGTACTGAGCACCCAGCACCCCGAGTACTGAGCACCCTGCACCCCGAGTACTGAGCACCGAGCACCCCGAGCACTGAGCACCCAGCACCCTGAGTACTGAGCACCCAGCACCCTGAGTACTGAGCACTGAGCACCCCGAGTACTGAGCACCCAGCACCCCGAGCACTGAGCACCCAGCAACCTGAGTACTGAGAACAGATCACCCTGAGTACTGAGCACCCAGCACCCTGAGTACTGAGCCCCCAGCACCCTGAGTACTGAGCACCCAGCACCCCGAGCACTGAGCACCCAGCACCCCAAGAATGAGCACCCAGCACCCTGAGTACTGAGAACCGAGCACCCTGAGTACTGAGCACCCAGCACCCTGAGTACTGAGCCCCCAGCACCCTGAGTACTGAGCACCCAGCAACCCGAGCACTGAGCACCCAGCACCCTGAGAATGAGCACCCAGCACCATGAGTACTGAGCACTAAGCACCCAGAGCACTGAGCACCCAGCACCCCGAGCACGGAGCACTGAGCACCCTGAGCACTGAGCGCCCAGCACCACGAGTACTGAGCACCGAGCACCCTGAGTACTGAGCACCAAGCACCCCGAGTACTGAGCACTGAGCACCCTGAGTACTGAGCACCCAGCACCCTGAGCACTGAGCACCCAGCACCCTGAGTACTGAGCACTGAGACCCCTGAGTACTGAGCACCCAGCACCCTGAGTACTGAGCACCCAGCACCCTGATCACTGAGCACGGAGCACCCCGAGGACTGAGCACCCAGCACCCTGAGCACTGAGCACCCAGCACCTTGAGTACTGAGCACCGAGCACAACGAGCACTGAGCACCCAGCACCCTGAGTACTGAGCACCCAGCACCCTGAGCACTGAGCACCCAGCTCCCTGAGCACTGAGCACGCAGCACCCCGAGCACTGAGCACCCAGCACCCTGAGTCCTGAGCACAGAGCACCCTGAGCACTGAGCACTGAGCACCCAGCACCCTGAGCACTGAGCACCCAGCACCTTGAGTACTGAGCACCGAGCACAACGAGCACTGAGCACCCAGCACCCTGAGTACTGAGCACCCAGCACCCTGAGCACTGAGCACCCAGCACCTTGAGTACTGAGCACCGAGCACAACGAGCACTGAGCACCCAGCATCCTGAATACTGAGCACCCAGCACCCTGAGCACTGAGCACCCAGCTCCCTGAGCACTGAGCACGCAGCACCCCAAGCACTGAGCACCCAGCACCCTGAGTACTGAGCACAGAGCACCCTGAGCACTGAGCACTGAGCACCCATCACCACAGCTCTGAGCACCCAGCACCCCGAGCACTGAGCACCCAGCACCCTGAGCACTGAGCACCCAGCACCCTGAGTACTGAGCAACCAGCAACCTGAGTACTGAGCACCCAGCACCCTCAGTACTGAGCACTCAGCACCCTGAGTACTGAGCACCGAGCACACCGAGCAATGAGCACCCAGCACCCTGAGCACTGAGCACCCGGAGGACTGAGCACCCAGCACCCTGAGCACTGAGCATCGATCACCCTGAGCAGTGAGCACCCAGCACCCCGAGCACTGAGCACCCAGCACCCTGAGTACTGAGCACCCAGCACCCCGAGTACTGAGCACCCAGCACCCTGAGTACTGAGCACCCAGCACCCCGAGCACTGAGCACCCAGCACCCTGAGTACTGAGCACCCTGATTACTGAGCACTGAGCACCGAGCATCCTGAGTACTGAGCACCCAGCACGCCGAGCACTGAGCACCCAGCACCCTGAGCACTGAGCACCCAGCACCCTGAGCACTGAGCACCCAGCACCCTGAGTACTGAGCACCCAGCACCCTGAGTACTGAGTACCCAGCACCCTGAGCTCTGAGCACCCAGCACCCTGAGTACTGAGCACCGAGCACCCTGAGTACTGAGCACCCAGCACCCTTAGTACTGAGCACCGAGCACCCTGAGCACTGAGCACCCAGCACCCTGAGTACTGAGCACCCAGCACCACCCTCAGCACTGAGCACCCAGCACCCCGAGCACTGAGCACCCAGCACCCTGAGCACTGAGCACCCAGCACCCCGAGTACTGAGCACCCTGCACCCCGAGTACTGAGCACCGAGCACCCCGAGCACTGAGCACCCAGCACCCTGAGTACTGAGCACCCAGCACCCTGAGTACTGAGCACTGAGCACCCCGAGTACTGAGCACCCAGCACCCCGAGCACTGAGCACCCAGCAACCTGAGTACTGAGAACAGATCACCCTGAGTACTGAGCACCCAGCACCCTGAGTACTGAGCCCCCAGCACCCTGAGTACTGAGCACCCAGCACCCCGAGCACTGAGCACCCAGCACCCCAAGAATGAGCACCCAGCACCCTGAGTACTGAGAACCGAGCACCCTGAGTACTGAGCACCCAGCACCCTGAGTACTGAGCCCCCGCACCCTGAGTACTGAGCACCCAGCAACCCGAGCACTGAGCACCAAGCACCCTGAGAATGAGCACCCAGCACCATGAGTACTGAGCACTAAGCACCCAGAGCACTGAGCACCCAGCATCCCGAGCACGGAGCACTGAGCACCCTGAGCACTGAGCGCCCAGCACCACGAGTACTGAGCACCGAGCACCCTGAGTACTGAGCACCAAGCACCCCGAGTACTGAGCACTGAGCACCCTGAGTACTGAGCACCCAGCACCCTGAGCACTGAGCACCCAGCACCCTGAGTACTGAGCACTGAGACCCCTGAGTACTGAGCACCGAGCACCCTGAGTACTGAGCACCCAGCACCCTGATCACTGAGCACGGAGCACCCCGAGGACTGAGCTCCCAGCACCCTGAGCACTGAGCACCCAGCACCTTGAGTACTGAGCACCGAGCACAACGAGCACTGAGCACCCAGCACCCTGAGTACTGAGCACCCAGCACCCTGAGCACTGAGCACCCAGCTCCCTGAGCACTGAGCACGCAGCACCCCGAGCACTGAGCACCCAGCACCCTGAGTCCTGAGCACAGAGCACCCTGAGCACTGAGCACTGAGCACCCAGCACCCTGAGCACTGAGCACCCAGCACCTTGAGTACTGAGCACCGAGCACAATGAGCACTGAGCACCCAGCACCCTGAGTACTGAGCACCCAGCACCCTGAGCACTGAGCACCCAGCACCACAGCCCTGAGCACCCAGCACCCCGAGCACTGAGCACCCAGCACCCTGAGCACTGAGCACCCATCACCCTGAGTACTGAGCAACCAGCAACCTGAGTACTGAGCACCCAGCACCCTGAGTACTGAGCACTCAGCACCCTGAGTACTGAGCACCGAGCACACCGATAAATGAGCACCCAGCACCCTGAGCACTGAGCACCCGGAGGACTGAGCACCCAGCACCCTGAGCACTGAGCACCGATCACCCTGAGCAGTGAGCACCCAGCACCCCGAGCACTGAGAACCCAGCACCCTGAGTACTGAGCACCCAGCACCCCGAGTACTGAGCACCCAGCACCCTGAGTACTGAGCACCCAGCACACAGAGCACTGAGCACCCAGCACCCTGAGTACTGAGCACCCTGATTACTGAGCACTGAGCACCGAGCATCCTGATTACTGAGCACCCAGCACGCCGAGCACTGAGCACCCAGCACCCTGAGCACTGAGCACCCAGCACCCTGAGCACTGAGCACCCAGCACCCTGAGTAATGAGCACCCAGCACCCTGAGTACTGAGTACCCAGCACCCTGAGCTCTGAGCACCCAGCATCCTGAGTACTGAGCACCGATCACCCTGAGTACTGAGCACCCAGCACCCTTAGTACTGAGCACCCAGCACCCTGAGTACTGAGCACCGAGCACCCCGAGCACTGAGCACCCAGCACCCTGAGTACTGAGCACCCAGCACCCTGAGTACTGAGCACTGAGCACCCCGAGTACTGAGCACCCAGCACCCCGAGCACTGAGCACCCAGCAACCTGAGTACTGAGAACAGATCACCCTGAGTACTGAGCACCCAGCACCCTGAGTACTGAGCCCCCAGCACAATGAGTACTGAGCACCCAGCACCCCGAGCACTGAGCACCCATCACCCCAAGAATGAGCACCCAGCACCCTGAGTACTGAGAACCGAGCACCCTGAGTACTGAGCACCCAGCACCCTGAGTACTGAGCCCCCAGCACCCTGAGTACTGAGCACCCAGCAACCCGAGCACTGAGCACCCAGCACCCTGAGAATGAGCACCCAGCACCATGAGTACTGAGCACTAAGCACCCAGAGCACTGAGCACCCAGCACCCCGAGCACGGAGCACTGAGCACCCTGAGCACTGAGCGCCCAGCACCACGAGTACTGAGCACCGAGCACCCTGAGTACTGAGCACCAAGCACCCCGAGTACTGAGCACTGAGCACCCTGAGTACTGAGCACCCAGCACCCTGAGCACTGAGCACCCAGCACCCTGAGTACTGAGCACTGAGACCCCTGAGTACTGAGCACCTAGCACCCTGAGTACTGAGCACCCAGCACCCTGATCACTGAGCACGGAGCACCCCGAGGACTGAGCACCCAGCACCCTGAGCACTGAGCACCCAGCACCTTGAGTACTGAGCACCGAGCACAACGAGCACTGAGCACCCAGCACCCTGAGTACTGAGCACCCAGCACCCTGAGCACTGAGCACCCAGCTCCCTGAGCACTGAGCACGCAGCACCCCGAGCACTGAGCACCCAGCACCCTGAGTCCTGAGCACAGAGCACCCTGAGCACTGAGCACTGAGCACCCAGCACCCTGAGCACTGAGCACCCAGCACCTTGAGTACTGAGCACCGAGCACAACGAGCACTGAGCACCCAGCACCCTGAGTACTGAGCACCCAGCACCCTGAGCACTGAGCACCCAGCACCTTGAGTACTGAGCACCGAGCACAACGAGCACTGAGCACCCAGCACCCTGACTTCTGAGCACCCAGCACCCTGAGCACTGAGCACCCAGCTCCCTGAGCACTGAGCACGCAGCACCCCAAGCACTGAGCACCCAGCACCCTGAGTACTGAGCACAGAGCACCCTGAGCACTGAGCACTGAGCACCCAGCACCACAGCTCTGAGCACCCAGCACCCCGAGCACTGAGCACCCAGCACCCTGAGCACTGAGCACCCAGCACCCTGAGTACTGAGCAACCAGCAACCTGAGTACTGAGCACCCAGCACCCTCAGTACTGAGCACTCAGCACCCTGAGTACTGAGCACCGAGCACACCGAGCAATGAGCACCCAGCACCCTGAGCACTGAGCACCCGGAGGACTGAGCACCCAGCACCCTGAGCACTGAGCATCGATCACCCTGAGCAGTGAGCACCCAGCACCCCGAGCACTGAGCACCCAGCACCCTGAGTACTGAGCACCCAGCACCCCGAGTACTGAGCACCCAGCACCCTGAGTACTGAGCACCCAGCACCCCGAGCACTGAGCACCCAGCACCCTGAGTACTGAGCACCCTGATTACTGAGCACTGAGCACCGAGCATCCTGAGTACTGAGCACCCAGCACGCCGAGCACTGAGCACCCAGCACCCTGAGCACTGAGCACCCAGCACCCTGAGCACTGAGCACCCAGCACCCTGAGTACTGAGCACCCAGCACCCTGAGTACTGAGTACCCAGCACCCTGAGCTCTGAGCACCCAGCACCCTGAGTACTGAGCACCGAGCACCCTGAGTACTGAGCACCCAGCACCCTTAGTACTGAGCACCGAGCACCCTGAGCACTGAGCACCCAGCACCCTGAGTACTGAGCACCCAGCACCACCCTCAGCACTGAGCACCCAGCACCCCGAGCACTGAGCACCCAGCACCCTGAGCACTGAGCACCCAGCACCCCGAGTACTGAGCACCCTGCACCCCGAGTACTGAGCACCGAGCACCCCGAGCACTGAGCACCCAGCACCCTGAGTACTGAGCACCCAGCACCCTGAGTACTGAGCACTGAGCACCCCGAGTACTGAGCACCCAGCACCCCGAGCACTGAGCACCCAGCAACCTGAGTACTGAGAACAGATCACCCTGAGTACTGAGCACCCAGCACCCTGAGTACTGAGCCCCCAGCACCCTGAGTACTGAGCACCCAGCACCCCGAGCACTGAGCACCCAGCACCCCAAGAATGAGCACCCAGCACCCTGAGTACTGAGAACCGAGCACCCTGAGTACTGAGCACCCAGCACCCTGAGTACTGAGCCCCCAGCACCCTGAGTACTGAGCACCCAGCAACCCGAGCACTGAGCACCCAGCACCCTGAGAATGAGCACCCAGCACCATGAGTACTGAGCACTAAGCACCCAGAGCACTGAGCACCCAGCATCCCGAGCACGGAGCACTGAGCACCCTGAGCACTGAGCGCCCAGCACCACGAGTACTGAGCACCGAGCACCCTGAGTACTGAGCACCAATCACCCCGAGTACTGAGCACTGAGCACCCTGAGTACTGAGCACCCAGCACCCTGAGCACTGAGCACCCAGCACCCTGAGTACTGAGCACTGAGACCCCTGAGTACTGAGCACCGAGCACCCTGAGTACTGAGCACCCAGCACCCTGATCACTGAGCACGGAGCACCCCGAGGACTGAGCTCCCAGCACCCTGAGCACTGAGCACCCAGCACCTTGAGTACTGAGCACCGAGCACAACGAGCACTGAGCACCCAGCACCCTGAGTACTGAGCACCCAGCACCCTGAGCACTGAGCACCCAGCTCCCTGAGCACTGAGCACGCAGCACCCCGAGCACTGAGCACCCAGCACCCTGAGTCCTGAGCACAGAGCACCCTGAGCACTGAGCACTGAGCACCCAGCACCCTGAGCACTGAGCACCCAGCACCTTGAGTACTGAGCACCGAGCACAACGAGCACTGAGCACCCAGCACCCTGAGTACTGAGCACCCAGCACCCTGAGCACTGAGCACCCAGCACCACAGCCCTGAGCACCCAGCACCCCGAGCACTGAGCACCCAGCACCCTGAGCACTGAGCACCCATCACCCTGAGTACTGAGCAACCAGCAACCTGAGTACTGAGCACCCAGCACCCTGAGTACTGAGCACTCAGCACCCTGAGTACTGAGCACCGAGCACACCGATAAATGAGCACCCAGCACCCTGAGCACTGAGCACCCGGAGGACTGAGCACCCAGCACCCTGAGCACTGAGCACCGATCACCCTGAGCAGTGAGCACCCAGCACCCCGAGCACTGAGAACCCAGCACCCTGAGTACTGAGCACCCAGCACCCCGAGTACTGAGCACCCAGCACCCTGAGTACTGAGCACCCAGCACACAGAGCACTGAGCACCCAGCACCCTGAGTACTGAGCACCCTGATTACTGAGCACTGAGCACCGAGCATCCTGAGTACTGAGCACCCAGCACGCCGAGCACTGAGCACCCAGCACCCTGAGCACTGAGCACCCAGCACCCTGAGCACTGAGCACCCAGCACCCTGAGTAATGAGCACCCAGCACCCTGAGTACTGAGTACCCAGCACCCTGAGCTCTGAGCACCCAGCACCCCGAGCACTGAGCACCCAGCACCCTGAGTACTGTGCACAGAGCACTCTGAGCACTGAGCACCCAGCACCCTGAGCACTGAGCACTGAGCACCCAGCACCACAGCCCTGAGCACCCAGCACCCCGAGCACTGAGCACCCAGCACCCTGAGCACTGAGCACCCAGAACCCTGAGTACTGAGCAACCAGCAACCTGAGTACTGAGCACCCAGCACCCTGAGTACTGAGCACTCAGCACCCTGAGTACTGAGCACCGAGCACACCGAGCAATGAGCACCCAGCACCCTGAGCACTGAGCACCCGGAGGACTGAGCACCCAGCACCCTGAGCACTGTGCACCGATCACCCTGAGCAGTGAGCACCCAGCACCCCGAGCACTGAGCACTCAGCACCCTGAGTACTGAGCACCCAGCACCCCGAGTACTGAGCACCAAGCACCCTAAGTACTGAGCACCCAGCACCCCGAGCACTGAGCACCCAGAACCCTGAGTACTGAGCACCCTGATTACTGAGCACTGAGCACCGAGCATCCTGAGTACTGAGCACCCAGCACCCCGAGCACTGAGCACCCAGCACCCTGAGCACTGAGCACCGAGCACCCTGAGCACTGAGCACCCAGCACCCTGAGTACTGAGCACTCAGCACCTGAGTACTGAGTACCCAGCACCCTGAGCTCTGAGCACCCAGCACCCTGAGTACTGAGCACCGAGCACCCTGAGTACTGAGCACCCAGCACCCTTAGTACTGAGCACCCAGCACCCTGAGCACTGAGCACCCAGCACCCTGAGTACTGAGCACCCAGCACCACCCTCAGCACTGAGCACCCAGCACCCCGAGCACTGAGCACCCAGCTCCCTGAACACTGAGCACCCAGCACCCCGAGTACTGAGCACCCTGCACCCCGAGTACTGAGCACCGAGCACCCCGAGCACTGAGCACCCAGCACCCTGAGTACTGAGCACCCAGCACCCTGAGTACTGAGCACTGAGCACCCCGAGTACTGAGCACCCAGCACCCCGAGCACTGAGCACCCAGCAACCTGAGTACTGAGATCAGATCACCCTGAGTTCTGAGCACCCAGCACCCTGAGTACTGAGCCCCCAGCACCCTGAGTACTGAGCACCCAGCACCCCGAGCACTGAGCACCCAGCACCCCGAGAATGAGCACCCAGCACCCTGAGTACTGAGAACCGAGCACCCTGAGTACTGAGCACCCAGCACCCTGAGTACTGAGCCCCCAGCACCCTGAGTACTGAGCACCCAGCAACCTGAGCACTGAGCACCCAGCACCCTGAGAATGAGCACCCAGCACCATGAGTACTGAGCACCCAGCACCCTGAGTACTGAGCACTAAGCACCCAGAGCACTGAGCACCCAGCACCCCGAGCACGGAGCAACCAGGACCCCAAGCACTGAGAACTGAGCACCCAGCACCCTGAGTACTGAGCACCGAGCTCCCCGAGCACTCTGCACACTGAGTACTGAGCACCCAGCACCCCGAGCACTGAGCACCCTGCACCCTGAGCACTGAGCACCCAGCACCATGAGCACGGAGTGTAACGGCGTAAATGAATGCAGACAGAGTGTAAAAATATATATATATAGCTTTAATGTAGAAATAGACTTACAGAACCACCGTTCCCGCGGAGACCAGGAAAGCAGAAGCGAGCAGCTCGGAGCTTGCTCGCCAAATTTATAGGCAGACATTAGCCCGAGGCGAACACGCCCCTTAAAAGGCGGGACTTATCCCTACATCTCCCCTTTTTGTCTAAATAAGACAGAACTAAACCAAATACAACTACATACAATAACAACAAATAATAAATACAACAAACAATATTGAGAACAAAAGCTTTGCTAAACATTCTATCTCAAGAAGTCCAAATAATGTAAAGAGTAACTACAATTATATAATCTTCAACTCAGTCAAAGATCTGAGAAGGGAATAAACACTACTCAACAAACGAGATATATCCAAAATGTGCAACAATTGACCGAGACAACTGACTACCTGGGCAATCACCCAAAGTCTCGTTTGCAACGTTGAGTCAACCAATTTTGGCTAAGGCCTAACATAACTGACATACCATTATTAAAGGCAAGGAACTTTTCAAAACTATCTTACCCTGTCTTGGCAGGATATGACAGTCCTGTTTTATCCATTGATGCACGCTCTGTATCTGTGTCAGTGGTTGAGGTATGGGCATTTCTTTGCCCAAAGGCCAGTTCTGCCAAATAGAAAGGCTCCAGATGGAGTGTTTTTGGTGCTCAACATTCTCTCGGGAATAGAGCGGTGTTGCCAGGAGCAATTGTGTCTCACTATCACGAAACTCTGAGTTAGATTAAAGGCCATTTTCTACAGCTCTTTGAAGAGGTTGAAGATTATCTATCTATACTGAGTATAATCTCTATATATCTAAAGAACCTGATTAGTCTAATTATAAATGACAAACTTAGATGACAATTAGTCTATATAATTCTCAATATCTATCTAACTTAAAGAATAAGACAATAAACAACTGTGAAACAAATGAGGACAATGACCTCCAAATATAAACACTGTACAAATATACATTGCAGTAGGTAAATATATATCAATACACAAATATTATATAAGTATCTTAATCAGAGGTAGAAATGTACACTGCAATATGGTAAATATATACAATATATATATATATATCAATACAATATATGTCAATACATAAGAATGTTTTAAACAGAGGTAGAAACATGCATGCGTACAATAGTCCATATAATTTAACTTTGTTTCATTATACAAGAATTGATACCAATATATTTGTCTAAAAGCAGTAACTCACAATTATAAATCTATTATCCCATCATTCCCTCTTTTTTTTTTTTTCAAAATGATCCTTGAGCTTATAAAATTCCTCTCCCAACCCTCAATCATATACTAATTATAATCAACCCCTAAATGATGTCCCTAAACCCAAGGGCAAACTTTACTGGGAGAGGGGACGTCGTTCTCTAGAATTACTTCCTGCTGTCATAGGGGCGACGTTCTTTCTGGGGGATCCTGTGAAAGTAAAATGATGGTTAAATTTCAAGATAATGTCTTTTAAAATTGCAAATAGTCTCTGAGTATTTTCGTGCAGGTCTGGCCAAAATGTTGTATAAGATGTGCACCATTTCAGCTAACCAAGTTGGAACTGTCTTGTGCAGCTGGTATCAAAAGCAGGTCTTGTAGTAGCGCTATCAGTATCATGACGTCATATCAACCAGGTGGAGTTGTTGTTATGGGGCCCCATCTTCTTCCTGGAAACTTCAAATGTCACTTCAGGAAAAACTCATTGTTCATTATGAAAAACTTAAACATTAATCATATAGACATATATATATATATATATTCAATGAAAGACATGATAGATATATTCAATGAAAAGTATGATAGATATGAAGAAATGCAAAGATGTTTTCTAAACTCATATTTCTTTCTGTCCCATATCATGGCTCTTGACATGAGACAGAAATTCCAGAAACTCTGGGTTTTTCTCTTACCAACAGGCTTGGAATTGGAGAGGGACTGAGCCAGAGTCCAACTTCAAAACCAGCTTTATAAATTTAGAAATATGGTTTAATATTACTTACACAACCCATTCAGTTGTCTTGATATTTCCTATTGGGCAGGTATTTTTCCATCTGTCAGTATCCAAACAACCAGGGTTCCTTGAATTTCTCAAAGATGAGTGTTTCCCTGTGGAGATAAGAACAGAACCCTGCCCCCATTTTATATGTTTTTCTTACCACCTGTATGAATATCATCGTTGTGGATGAGTTGTCATTTCTCCTTTCCAAGAGGTTTCTCCTCTTCAAATCGAAACTTTATTAATTTTGATGGTATCCACAATTTTTCTTCTCCTGTGGAAACAAGAGCAAAACCCCTTCCCCAACGTAGCACATCTCCTGGCTTCCACTGAGAGGTCAGCACATCTTTGAAATAAATCGGTTGATTTAGTTCAGCAGACTTTTCCATTATCCAATGTCTTTCTGCTGCTGTCGTTCCTTTCTCATTAGCGTTAAGAAAATTCAAGGTTAATAAAGCATTATGTAATCTATTTCTGGGGGTATTTTCGGTCCCTTTCTGTTTGTTCAGCATATCCTTTATAGTACGATTTGATCTTTCTATAACTGCCTGACCTGTAGGATTATTTGGTATACCTGTAATGTGTTTTATATTATAATATTCAAAAAAGCATTTCATTTTCTTAGATACATATGCTGGACCATTATCTGTCTTTATTTGCGCAGGTATACCCATGATGGCCATAACTTCCAATAAATGTGTGATTACTGAATCAGCCTTTTCTGAGCTCAGGGCAGTAGCCCATTGAAAACCTGAATACGTGTCTATGGTGTGGTGTACATATTTTAATTTGCCAAATTCTGCAAAGTGGAACACATCCATCTGCCAGATTTCATTCCTTTGGGTGCCCTTTGGATTAGCCCCTGCAGGCAGTGGCGTTTGGTTATAGAAAGAGCAAGTAGGGCATTTCTTTACAATCTCCTTAGCTTGTTGCCATGTAATTGAAAACTCTTTCTTCAAACCTTTGCTATTAACATGATGTTTTTTATGAAATTCAGAGGCTTGTAGCACACTACCAATCAATAATTGATCAATTTCTGCATTACCTTGTGCTAGAGGACCTGGCAGACCCGTATGGGATCGGATGTGTGTTATATATATAGGGCAAAGCCTGTTCCTGATCAAATCTTGAACCTGGAGGAACAATGAGGTTAGTTCAGTATCATCAGGTATAAATTCAGCAGTTTCAATATGTAAAATAACTCTTTCTGCGTATTGTGAATCTGTAACTATATTAATAGGTTCTTTAAAATCCCTTAGCACCATAAGAATGGCATATAATTCCGCCTTCTGGACAGAAGTATACGGACTTTGTTCCACCTTATCCAAGTCTTCTGATTTGTAACCTGCCTTCCCTGATTTATTGGCATCAGTATAGAATGTACGGGCTCCAGTTATTGGAGCATCACGGACGATTCGAGGAAGAATCCAAGAAGTTCTCTTTATGAAGTTAAGCCGCTTGCTTTTTGGATAGTTGTTATTAATGTCTCCCAAAAAATTAGCACAAGCTCTTTGCCATGGTTCATTATCTTCCCATAATTTCTTTAGTTCATCAGCAGTGAAAGGCACTATAATTTCTGCTGGGTCTATGCCTGCTAGTTGACGAAGTCTCAGCTTGCCTTTTATAATTAACTCAGAGACTTTTTCCACATAAGTTTTCAGTTTCTTACTTGGTTTATGTGGTAAAAAGATCCATTCCAAAATAATATCATCTCTCTGCATTAAAATTCCTGTAGGAGAAATTTTTGATGGTAGTATGACGAGAATACAATCGAGCTCTGGATTCACCCTGTCCACATGTGCCTGTTGTAATTTTTCCTCAATCATTGTCAGTTCCTTTTCTGCTTCAGCTGTTAATTCTCTGGGACTGTTTAAATCTTTATCACCATCCAAGGTTTTGTTCAAATGAATTATTAAATCAGGTGTTATTCCAATAGCTGGTCGTAGACTGGAAATGTCTCCTAACAGTCTTTGAAAGTCATTAAGAGTCCGTAGGCGATCTCTCCTAATTTGTGCTTTTTGTGTCTTAATTTTTTGCAAACCTATTTTATAACCTAAATAATTAACAGAATCTCCCTTCTGAATCTTTTCAGGAGCTATTTGCAATCCCCATTTAGGTAAAAGTATCTTTATTTCTTCAAACAGTCTGTTCAAGGTATCCATGTTTGAATCGGATAACAAGATGTCGTCCATGTAATGGTATACTATAGATTTGGGAAATTTCTTGCGTATTATTTGCAATGGTTGGTTCACAAAATATTGGCACAGGGAGGGGCTATTTAACATACCCTGGGGGAGAACGGTCCAGTGGTACCTCCTCGAAGGTTGAGAATTGTTATAACTAGGCACTGTGAAGGCAAATTTTTCTCTATCTTCTTTTTGCAAAGGTATAGTGAAAAAACAATCCTTTAAATCAATAACTATGAGAGGCCATCCTTTTGGTAATAAAGAGGGCAAAGGAATTCCAGATTGCAGAGGGCCCATAGGTTGAATAACCTTGTTGATGGCCCTGAGATCTGTCACCATTCTCCATTTACCTGATTTTTTCTTAACCACAAATACAGGAGAATTCCAAGGGCTGGTAGATTCTTCTATATGTCCAGCATCTAATTGTTCTTGTACCAGCTGTTCTAAAGCCTGTAACTTTTCCTCAGCTAAAGGCCATTGCTTTGTCCATATTGGTTTCTCAGTCAACCATTTTAGAGGCAAGGCTGTTGGTATCTCTGAAGGGACATCAATTGCTTGTTCTTTTACAGCCCGAATGGCCGGTTTTCTCCGTTTGTAATATCTTTTAATATTATTCTCAGAAATATAGGCTCTAGATTTAGCAGGAATGTTAATTTCAGTATTCCATTGTTGTAATAGGTCACGACCCCATAAATTCATTGCGATATTGGCTACATATGGCTTTAATTTTCCTATTTGTCCCTCTGGCCCTATACATTCAACCCATCTCGTGCTCTGCCTTACTCGAGATAGGGTTCCAATTCCCAGGAGCTGAACATTTGCATTCTGAAGAGGCCAATACGGATGCCAAGATTCTGGGGTAATGATACTTACATCAGCACCTGTGTCCAGCAGGCCAGTAATAAAAATGCCATTTACACACACTCTCAGTTTAGGTCTTTGATCATTTATAGAAGTTTGCCAAAACACACGTAACTTATCTTTCTGATCATTATTGCTTGTAACAGTAGGCATGGGGCTTCCTAATTGTCCTGATGAGGCACGTTCTCTGCAGAAACTGGATATGACTGAACCATGTTTGCCATGGGGGCCTGTGAGGCCCCCCCTCTCACGTTTCCCGACTGTATCAGGTTGCCTTGTCTATCTCTTGTAGACCTGCATTCATTCGTCCAATGTCTCCCCTTTCCACATCTTCTACATAAACCTGAAGGCTGAGTCCTCCTATTTCTGTTATTTCTAGAAGATGCATTATTATTATTATTTCTGAAAGATGCATTATTATTATTATTATTATTATTATTATTTCTGAAAATCCGTTGTCTACAATTCCTTTTAATATGACCCATTTTTCCACAATTAAAACATTTGGTATTCTGGTGTCTCCTTTTACCATTGGAAATTGCTTCTTCTACCCATGCTTCAGTGCCATAATCAAATGTATCAACATTGAGTGTATGCAAGACCCATTCTTCCAACGGCGCTGATCTGAGCTTTAAAGGACCCAAAATCCTTTTGCATTCCACATTTGCATTTTCATAAGCCAAAGACTCAATCATTATACGTCTTGCTTCTGGGTCAGATATTCCTATTTGTACAGCCTTAGTTAATCTTTGTAAAAAGTCACTAAAGGGTTCTCTTTGACCCTGTTTAACTCTGACAAATGATTCCATTCTCTGTCCTGGGTCTTGTACCCTGTCCCAAGCCCTTAAGGCTGCTGTAGTACACATGGAGAGTGTGTTTTCATCCAAATTAGCTTGTTCCTGAGGATCAGAAAAGGGCCCTTCACCTAGAATTTGATCTAGGGAAATGTCAATTCCCTTCGCTTTTTCCTGCTGTTCTAAGAGTCTAGCCTCTTGCCTGAATAAGCATTTCCATTTCAATTGCGGTCCACTCTCGAGTACTGCAGAGCTCAGCTGGAGCCAGTCTGAGGGGGTTGCTCTGCTTGTCGTGGCCCAAGATCTTAGCATCTCTTTAACAAAAGAGGCTTGCATCCCAAAAGTCATGACAGCCTGTTTTATTTCCTTGAGATCATTCATACGCACAGGTTCCCATGTATCCTCCTTGATGACCCTAGGGTTTTTGGAACCAATCACCTTCTCTGTTGTTATTACTGGAAAGGCAGGTAGAGCTGTAGGTAGAGCTTTGTGGAAATTGTCCCGGAGAGACTTACCCACAGATGTAGTTAAAATTTTCCTTTCTACCCTTTGCTCTTCCTCATCAGAATTTAGAAATTCCTCAATCTTTTCAATTCTATTCACCATTGCTTTCTGCAATGTCTGAATCTCCTGTCCAGAATTATGTTCCAAAGCCTTCATTGAGGATTCTAAAATATGAAGTTTGTCCGTTAGAGATAACATCTCATCTTTGGACATAATTTTTATGGCATAAACCGTGCCTTCTTGTATTGACAATCTTTCCGTCAATCTGTCATAAGCTTTAGACAAAATCCGATTGTCACATTCAGCAGTTTTGATTCTCTCAGTTAATGTTTCATTTCCTACAGAAAGGGACTGAATCTTATGGTCCAGATCAGCTGTTCCCTCTTCCATAGTAATGAATTTCTCCTTAACATCAGCCTGAAGAACTTCAACCTGATTCTTGAGAAGATTGTTATCAGCCTGGAGAACTTCAAACTGATTCTCGAAAAGATTGTTATCAGTCTGGAGAACTTCAACCTGATTCTTGAGAAGATTGTTATCAGCCTGGAGAACTTCAAACTGATTCTTGAGAAGATTGTTGTCATTCTCAATTGTTTTTAAGCGTTCAATCTCTGCCTTAAGAATCCTGGATTCGTCTCGTAAAGACTTTATCATATTTCTATTATCAAACCATTTGGTGCCAATGAAAACTACGAATCCCAGAAGGATCCATATATGTGGGGTGATAGACACCTCTTGTAAAATCTCCCACATGGTACAATTAAAAAAATCATTAAATTCTTGAACAGTAATGTGTTCAGACATTTTATTTATAAAAGAAAATTTTTTTACCTGCAAAGATCGGTTCCTGCCAGTGGTGGTCTCTGTGTTTTTGGAGCCTGTCCTAGAACTAGCTCTTGTAGACCAGGCTGGCCTTGAACTCACAGAGATCCGCCTGTCTCTGCCTCCCAAGTGCTGGGATAGAAGGCGTGCACTACCAAGGCCTGGCAGGCCTCAAACTCACAGAGATCAGCCTGCCTCTGCTTCCCAAGTGCTGGGATTAAAGGCGTGCTCTACCACTGCCTGGCCGGCCTCAAACTTGTGATCCTCCTGCCTCTGCCTCCTTCAGCAAATCCTACCGGCGTGGGCCACCACAACCGGCCAAGTCACTTTGTAACAGACCAAATCTGACGCTGTGGCAGCTTTTGTTGCAAAACCGCAAGTACTTGAGCTTCAGGCAGTGGGGTTCAGGCAGTGGGGTTCCGCTGCAAAACTTAGCCAAGGCAGGCAGAATGGGCCTGTGTCGCCGAGTGTGTCTCGGACTCGGCACTGGGGCCAGAGTCACGAACTGAAAAACAGCACCGGGGAGGGTGCTGTGTTAGCTAGCGGGCTACCCGCTTGAGTCGGGGGCAAAATAGCCCGACGTTGGACGCCAAAATGTAACGGCGTAAATGAATGCAGACAGAGTGTAAAAATATATATATATAGCTTTAATGTAGAAATAGACTTACAGAACCACCGTTCCCGCGGAGACCAGGAAAGCAGAAGCAAGCAGCTCGGAGCTTGCTCGCCAAATTTATAGGCAGACATTAGCCCGAGGCGAACACGCCCCTTAAAAGGCGGGACTTATCCCTACAACGGAGCACCCCGAGGACTGAGCACCCAGCACCCTGAGCACTGAGCACCCAGCACCTTGAGTACTGAGCACCGAGCACCTCGAGCACTAAGCACCCAGCACCCTGAGTACTGAGCACCCAGCACACTGAGCACTGAGCACCCAGAACCCTGAGCACTGAGCACCCAGCACCCTGAGCACTGAGCACCCAGCACCCCGAGCACTGAGCACCCAGCACCCTGAGTACTGAGCACAGAGCACTCTGAGCACTGAGCACCCAGCACCCTGAGTACTGAGCACCCAGCACCCTGAGTACTGAGCAACCAGCACCCTGAGCACTGAGCACTGAGCACCCAGCACCCTGAGCACTGAGCACTGAGCACCCAGCACCACAGCCCTGAGCACCCAGCACCCCGAGCACTGAGCACCCAGTACCCTGAGCACTGAGCACCCAGCACCCTGAGTACTGAGCAACCAGCAACCTGAGTACTGAGCACCCAGCACCCTGAGTACTGAGCACTCAGCACCCTGAGTACTGAGCACCGAGCACACCGAGCAATGAGCACCCAGCACCCTGAGCACTGAGCACCCGGAGGACTGAGCACCCAGCACCCTGAGCACTGAGCAACGATCACCCTGAGCAGTGAGCACCCAGCACCCCGAGCACTGAGCACTCAGCACCCTGAGTACTGAGCACCCAGCACCCCGAGTACTGAGCACCCAGCACCCTGGGTACTGAGCACCCAGCACCCTGAGCACTGAGCACCCAGCACCCTGAGTACTGAGCACCCTGATTACTGAGCACTGAGCACCGAGCATCCTGAGTACTGAGCACCCAGCACCCCGAGCACTGAGGACCCAGCACCCTGAGCACTGAGCACCCAGCACCCTGAGCACTGAGCACCCAGCACCCTGAGTACTGAGCACCAATCACCCCGAGTACTGAGCACTGAGCACCCTGAGTACTGAGCACCCAGCACCCTGAGCACTGAGCACCCAGCACCCTGAGTACTGAGCACTGAGACCCCTGAGTACTGAGCACCGAGCACCCTGAGTACTGAGCACCCAGCACCCTGATCACTGAGCACGGAGCACCCCGAGGACTGAGCTCCCAGCACCCTGAGCACTGAGCACCCAGCACCTTGAGTACTGAGCACCGAGCACAACGAGCACTGAGCACCCAGCACCCTGAGTACTGAGCACCCAGCACCCTGAGCACTGAGCACCCAGCTCCCTGAGCACTGAGCACGCAGCACCCCGAGCACTGAGCACCCAGCACCCTGAGTCCTGAGCACAGAGCACCCTGAGCACTGAGCACTGAGCACCCAGCACCCTGAGCACTGAGCACCCAGCACCTTGAGTACTGAGCACCGAGCACAACGAGCACTGAGCACCCAGCACCCTGAGTACTGAGCACCCAGCACCCTGAGCACTGAGCACCCAGCACCACAGCCCTGAGCACCCAGCACCCCGAGCACTGAGCACCCAGCACCCTGAGCACTGAGCACCCATCACCCTGAGTACTGAGCAACCAGCAACCTGAGTACTGAGCACCCAGCACCCTGAGTACTGAGCACTCAGCACCCTGAGTACTGAGCACCGAGCACACCGATAAATGAGCACCCAGCACCCTGAGCACTGAGCACCCGGAGGACTGAGCACCCAGCACCCTGAGCACTGAGCACCGATCACCCTGAGCAGTGAGCACCCAGCACCCCGAGCACTGAGAACCCAGCACCCTGAGTACTGAGCACCCAGCACCCCGAGTACTGAGCACCCAGCACCCTGAGTACTGAGCACCCAGCACACAGAGCACTGAGCACCCAGCACCCTGAGTACTGAGCACCCTGATTACTGAGCACTGAGCACCGAGCATCCTGAGTACTGAGCACCCAGCACGCCGAGCACTGAGCACCCAGCACCCTGAGCACTGAGCACCCAGCACCCTGAGCACTGAGCACCCAGCACCCTGAGTAATGAGCACCCAGCACCCTGAGTACTGAGTACCCAGCACCCTGAGCTCTGAGCACCCAGCACCCCGAGCACTGAGCACCCAGCACCCTGAGTACTGTGCACAGAGCACTCTGAGCACTGAGCACCCAGCACCCTGAGCACTGAGCACTGAGCACCCAGCACCACAGCCCTGAGCACCCAGCACCCCGAGCACTGAGCACCCAGCACCCTGAGCACTGAGCACCCAGAACCCTGAGTACTGAGCAACCAGCAACCTGAGTACTGAGCACCCAGCACCCTGAGTACTGAGCACTCAGCACCCTGAGTACTGAGCACCGAGCACACCGAGCAATGAGCACCCAGCACCCTGAGCACTGAGCACCCGGAGGACTGAGCACCCAGCACCCTGAGCACTGTGCACCGATCACCCTGAGCAGTGAGCACCCAGCACCCCGAGCACTGAGCACTCAGCACCCTGAGTACTGAGCACCCAGCACCCCGAGTACTGAGCACCAAGCACCCTAAGTACTGAGCACCCAGCACCCCGAGCACTGAGCACCCAGAACCCTGAGTACTGAGCACCCTGATTACTGAGCACTGAGCACCGAGCATCCTGAGTACTGAGCACCCAGCACCCCGAGCACTGAGCACCCAGCACCCTGAGCACTGAGCACCGAGCACCCTGAGCACTGAGCACCCAGCACCCTGAGTACTGAGCACTCAGCACCTGAGTACTGAGTACCCAGCACCCTGAGCTCTGAGCACCCAGCACCCTGAGTACTGAGCACCGAGCACCCTGAGTACTGAGCACCCAGCACCCTTAGTACTGAGCACCCAGCACCCTGAGCACTGAGCACCCAGCACCCTGAGTACTGAGCACCCAGCACCACCCTCAGCACTGAGCACCCAGCACCCCGAGCACTGAGCACCCAGCTCCCTGAACACTGAGCACCCAGCACCCCGAGTACTGAGCACCCTGCACCCCGAGTACTGAGCACCGAGCACCCCGAGCACTGAGCACCCAGCACCCTGAGTACTGAGCACCCAGCACCCTGAGTACTGAGCACTGAGCACCCCGAGTACTGAGCACCCAGCACCCCGAGCACTGAGCACCCAGCAACCTGAGTACTGAGATCAGATCACCCTGAGTTCTGAGCACCCAGCACCCTGAGTACTGAGCCCCCAGCACCCTGAGTACTGAGCACCCAGCACCCCGAGCACTGAGCACCCAGCACCCCGAGAATGAGCACCCAGCACCCTGAGTACTGAGAACCGAGCACCCTGAGTACTGAGCACCCAGCACCCTGAGTACTGAGCCCCCAGCACCCTGAGTACTGAGCACCCAGCAACCTGAGCACTGAGCACCCAGCACCCTGAGAATGAGCACCCAGCACCATGAGTACTGAGCACCCAGCACCCTGAGTACTGAGCACTAAGCACCCAGAGCACTGAGCACCCAGCACCCCGAGCACGGAGCAACCAGGACCCCAAGCACTGAGAACTGAGCACCCAGCACCCTGAGTACTGAGCACCGAGCTCCCCGAGCACTCTGCACACTGAGTACTGAGCACCCAGCACCCCGAGCACTGAGCACCCTGCACCCTGAGCACTGAGCACCCAGCACCATGAGCACGGAGTGTAACGGCGTAAATGAATGCAGACAGAGTGTAAAAATATATATATATAGCTTTAATGTAGAAATAGACTTACAGAACCACCGTTCCCGCGGAGACCAGGAAAGCAGAAGCGAGCAGCTCGGAGCTTGCTCGCCAAATTTATAGGCAGACATTAGCCCGAGGCGAACACGCCCCTTAAAAGGCGGGACTTATCCCTACATCTCCCCTTTTTGTCTAAATAAGACAGAACTAAACCAAATACAACTACATACAATAACAACAAATAATAAATACAACAAACAATATTGAGAACAAAAGCTTTGCTAAACATTCTATCTCAAGAAGTCCAAATAATGTAAAGAGTAACTACAATTATATAATCTTCAACTCAGTCAAAGATCTGAGAAGGGAATAAACACTACTCAACAAACGAGATATATCCAAAATGTGCAACAATTGACCGAGACAACTGACTACCTGGGCAATCACCCAAAGTCTCGTTTGCAACGTTGAGTCAACCAATTTTGGCTAAGGCCTAACATAACTGACATACCATTATTAAAGGCAAGGAACTTTTCAAAACTATCTTACCCTGTCTTGGCAGGATATGACAGTCCTGTTTTATCCATTGATGCACGCTCTGTATCTGTGTCAGTGGTTGAGGTATGGGCATTTCTTTGCCCAAAGGCCAGTTCTGCCAAATAGAAAGGCTCCAGATGGAGTGTTTTTGGTGCTCAACATTCTCTCGGGAATAGAGCGGTGTTGCCAGGAGCAATTGTGTCTCACTATCACGAAACTCTGAGTTAGATTAAAGGCCATTTTCTACAGCTCTTTGAAGAGGTTGAAGATTATCTATCTATACTGAGTATAATCTCTATATATCTAAAGAACCTGATTAGTCTAATTATAAATGACAAACTTAGATGACAATTAGTCTATATAATTCTCAATATCTATCTAACTTAAAGAATAAGACAATAAACAACTGTGAAACAAATGAGGACAATGACCTCCAAATATAAACACTGTACAAATATACATTGCAGTAGGTAAATATATATCAATACACAAATATTATATAAGTATCTTAATCAGAGGTAGAAATGTACACTGCAATATGGTAAATATATACAATATATATATATATATCAATACAATATATGTCAATACATAAGAATGTTTTAAACAGAGGTAGAAACATGCATGCGTACAATAGTCCATATAATTTAACTTTGTTTCATTATACAAGAATTGATACCAATATATTTGTCTAAAAGCAGTAACTCACAATTATAAATCTATTATCCCATCATTCCCTCTTTTTTTTTTTTTTCAAAATGATCCTTGAGCTTATAAAATTCCTCTCCCAACCCTCAATCATATACTAATTATAATCAACCCCTAAATGATGTCCCTAAACCCAAGGGCAAACTTTACTGGGAGAGGGGACGTCGTTCTCTAGAATTACTTCCTGCTGTCATAGGGGCGACGTTCTTTCTGGGGGATCCTGTGAAAGTAAAATGATGGTTAAATTTCAAGATAATGTCTTTTAAAATTGCAAATAGTCTCTGAGTATTTTCGTGCAGGTCTGGCCAAAATGTTGTATAAGATGTGCACCATTTCAGCTAACCAAGTTGGAACTGTCTTGTGCAGCTGGTATCAAAAGCAGGTCTTGTAGTAGCGCTATCAGTATCATGACGTCATATCAACCAGGTGGAGTTGTTGTTATGGGGCCCCATCTTCTTCCTGGAAACTTCAAATGTCACTTCAGGAAAAACTCATTGTTCATTATGAAAAACTTAAACATTAATCATATAGACATATATATATATATATATTCAATGAAAGACATGATAGATATATTCAATGAAAAGTATGATAGATATGAAGAAATGCAAAGATGTTTTCTAAACTCATATTTCTTTCTGTCCCATATCATGGCTCTTGACATGAGACAGAAATTCCAGAAACTCTGGGTTTTTCTCTTACCAACAGGCTTGGAATTGGAGAGGGACTGAGCCAGAGTCCAACTTCAAAACCAGCTTTATAAATTTAGAAATATGGTTTAATATTACTTACACAACCCATTCAGTTGTCTTGATATTTCCTATTGGGCAGGTATTTTTCCATCTGTCAGTATCCAAACAACCAGGGTTCCTTGAATTTCTCAAAGATGAGTGTTTCCCTGTGGAGATAAGAACAGAACCCTGCCCCCATTTTATATGTTTTTCTTACCACCTGTATGAATATCATCGTTGTGGATGAGTTGTCATTTCTCCTTTCCAAGAGGTTTCTCCTCTTCAAATCGAAACTTTATTAATTTTGATGGTATCCACAATTTTTCTTCTCCTGTGGAAACAAGAGCAAAACCCCTTCCCCAACGTAGCACATCTCCTGGCTTCCACTGAGAGGTCAGCACATCTTTGAAATAAATCGGTTGATTTAGTTCAGCAGACTTTTCCATTATCCAATGTCTTTCTGCTGCTGTCGTTCCTTTCTCATTAGCGTTAAGAAAATTCAAGGTTAATAAAGCATTATGTAATCTATTTCTGGGGGTATTTTCGGTCCCTTTCTGTTTGTTCAGCATATCCTTTATAGTACGATTTGATCTTTCTATAACTGCCTGACCTGTAGGATTATTTGGTATACCTGTAATGTGTTTTATATTATAATATTCAAAAAAGCATTTCATTTTCTTAGATACATATGCTGGACCATTATCTGTCTTTATTTGCGCAGGTATACCCATGATGGCCATAACTTCCAATAAATGTGTGATTACTGAATCAGCCTTTTCTGAGCTCAGGGCAGTAGCCCATTGAAAACCTGAATACGTGTCTATGGTGTGGTGTACATATTTTAATTTGCCAAATTCTGCAAAGTGGAACACATCCATCTGCCAGATTTCATTCCTTTGGGTGCCCTTTGGATTAGCCCCTGCAGGCAGTGGCGTTTGGTTATAGAAAGAGCAAGTAGGGCATTTCTTTACAATCTCCTTAGCTTGTTGCCATGTAATTGAAAACTCTTTCTTCAAACCTTTGCTATTAACATGATGTTTTTTATGAAATTCAGAGGCTTGTAGCACACTACCAATCAATAATTGATCAATTTCTGCATTACCTTGTGCTAGAGGACCTGGCAGACCCGTATGGGATCGGATGTGTGTTATATATATAGGGCAAAGCCTGTTCCTGATCAAATCTTGAACCTGGAGGAACAATGAGGTTAGTTCAGTATCATCAGGTATAAATTCAGCAGTTTCAATATGTAAAATAACTCTTTCTGCGTATTGTGAATCTGTAACTATATTAATAGGTTCTTTAAAATCCCTTAGCACCATAAGAATGGCATATAATTCCGCCTTCTGGACAGAAGTATACGGACTTTGTTCCACCTTATCCAAGTCTTCTGATTTGTAACCTGCCTTCCCTGATTTATTGGCATCAGTATAGAATGTACGGGCTCCAGTTATTGGAGCATCACGGACGATTCGAGGAAGAATCCAAGAAGTTCTCTTTATGAAGTTAAGCCGCTTGCTTTTTGGATAGTTGTTATTAATGTCTCCCAAAAAATTAGCACAAGCTCTTTGCCATGGTTCATTATCTTCCCATAATTTCTTTAGTTCATCAGCAGTGAAAGGCACTATAATTTCTGCTGGGTCTATGCCTGCTAGTTGACGAAGTCTCAGCTTGCCTTTTATAATTAACTCAGAGACTTTTTCCACATAAGTTTTCAGTTTCTTACTTGGTTTATGTGGTAAAAAGATCCATTCCAAAATAATATCATCTCTCTGCATTAAAATTCCTGTAGGAGAAATTTTTGATGGTAGTATGACGAGAATACAATCGAGCTCTGGATTCACCCTGTCCACATGTGCCTGTTGTAATTTTTCCTCAATCATTGTCAGTTCCTTTTCTGCTTCAGCTGTTAATTCTCTGGGACTGTTTAAATCTTTATCACCATCCAAGGTTTTGTTCAAATGAATTATTAAATCAGGTGTTATTCCAATAGCTGGTCGTAGACTGGAAATGTCTCCTAACAGTCTTTGAAAGTCATTAAGAGTCCGTAGGCGATCTCTCCTAATTTGTGCTTTTTGTGTCTTAATTTTTTGCAAACCTATTTTATAACCTAAATAATTAACAGAATCTCCCTTCTGAATCTTTTCAGGAGCTATTTGCAATCCCCATTTAGGTAAAAGTATCTTTATTTCTTCAAACAGTCTGTTCAAGGTATCCATGTTTGAATCGGATAACAAGATGTCGTCCATGTAATGGTATACTATAGATTTGGGAAATTTCTTGCGTATTATTTGCAATGGTTGGTTCACAAAATATTGGCACAGGGAGGGGCTATTTAACATACCCTGGGGGAGAACGGTCCAGTGGTACCTCCTCGAAGGTTGAGAATTGTTATAACTAGGCACTGTGAAGGCAAATTTTTCTCTATCTTCTTTTTGCAAAGGTATAGTGAAAAAACAATCCTTTAAATCAATAACTATGAGAGGCCATCCTTTTGGTAATAAAGAGGGCAAAGGAATTCCAGATTGCAGAGGGCCCATAGGTTGAATAACCTTGTTGATGGCCCTGAGATCTGTCACCATTCTCCATTTACCTGATTTTTTCTTAACCACAAATACAGGAGAATTCCAAGGGCTGGTAGATTCTTCTATATGTCCAGCATCTAATTGTTCTTGTACCAGCTGTTCTAAAGCCTGTAACTTTTCCTCAGCTAAAGGCCATTGCTTTGTCCATATTGGTTTCTCAGTCAACCATTTTAGAGGCAAGGCTGTTGGTATCTCTGAAGGGACATCAATTGCTTGTTCTTTTACAGCCCGAATGGCCGGTTTTCTCCGTTTGTAATATCTTTTAATATTATTCTCAGAAATATAGGCTCTAGATTTAGCAGGAATGTTAATTTCAGTATTCCATTGTTGTAATAGGTCACGACCCCATAAATTCATTGCGATATTGGCTACATATGGCTTTAATTTTCCTATTTGTCCCTCTGGCCCTATACATTCAACCCATCTCGTGCTCTGCCTTACTCGAGATAGGGTTCCAATTCCCAGGAGCTGAACATTTGCATTCTGAAGAGGCCAATACGGATGCCAAGATTCTGGGGTAATGATACTTACATCAGCACCTGTGTCCAGCAGGCCAGTAATAAAAATGCCATTTACACACACTCTCAGTTTAGGTCTTTGATCATTTATAGAAGTTTGCCAAAACACACGTAACTTATCTTTCTGATCATTATTGCTTGTAACAGTAGGCATGGGGCTTCCTAATTGTCCTGATGAGGCACGTTCTCTGCAGAAACTGGATATGACTGAACCATGTTTGCCATGGGGGCCTGTGAGGCCCCCCCTCTCACGTTTCCCGACTGTATCAGGTTGCCTTGTCTATCTCTTGTAGACCTGCATTCATTCGTCCAATGTCTCCCCTTTCCACATCTTCTACATAAACCTGAAGGCTGAGTCCTCCTATTTCTGTTATTTCTAGAAGATGCATTATTATTATTATTTCTGAAAGATGCATTATTATTATTATTATTATTATTATTATTTCTGAAAATCCGTTGTCTACAATTCCTTTTAATATGACCCATTTTTCCACAATTAAAACATTTGGTATTCTGGTGTCTCCTTTTACCATTGGAAATTGCTTCTTCTACCCATGCTTCAGTGCCATAATCAAATGTATCAACATTGAGTGTATGCAAGACCCATTCTTCCAACGGCGCTGATCTGAGCTTTAAAGGACCCAAAATCCTTTTGCATTCCACATTTGCATTTTCATAAGCCAAAGACTCAATCATTATACGTCTTGCTTCTGGGTCAGATATTCCTATTTGTACAGCCTTAGTTAATCTTTGTAAAAAGTCACTAAAGGGTTCTCTTTGACCCTGTTTAACTCTGACAAATGATTCCATTCTCTGTCCTGGGTCTTGTACCCTGTCCCAAGCCCTTAAGGCTGCTGTAGTACACATGGAGAGTGTGTTTTCATCCAAATTAGCTTGTTCCTGAGGATCAGAAAAGGGCCCTTCACCTAGAATTTGATCTAGGGAAATGTCAATTCCCTTCGCTTTTTCCTGCTGTTCTAAGAGTCTAGCCTCTTGCCTGAATAAGCATTTCCATTTCAATTGCGGTCCACTCTCGAGTACTGCAGAGCTCAGCTGGAGCCAGTCTGAGGGGGTTGCTCTGCTTGTCGTGGCCCAAGATCTTAGCATCTCTTTAACAAAAGAGGCTTGCATCCCAAAAGTCATGACAGCCTGTTTTATTTCCTTGAGATCATTCATACGCACAGGTTCCCATGTATCCTCCTTGATGACCCTAGGGTTTTTGGAACCAATCACCTTCTCTGTTGTTATTACTGGAAAGGCAGGTAGAGCTGTAGGTAGAGCTTTGTGGAAATTGTCCCGGAGAGACTTACCCACAGATGTAGTTAAAATTTTCCTTTCTACCCTTTGCTCTTCCTCATCAGAATTTAGAAATTCCTCAATCTTTTCAATTCTATTCACCATTGCTTTCTGCAATGTCTGAATCTCCTGTCCAGAATTATGTTCCAAAGCCTTCATTGAGGATTCTAAAATATGAAGTTTGTCCGTTAGAGATAACATCTCATCTTTGGACATAATTTTTATGGCATAAACCGTGCCTTCTTGTATTGACAATCTTTCCGTCAATCTGTCATAAGCTTTAGACAAAATCCGATTGTCACATTCAGCAGTTTTGATTCTCTCAGTTAATGTTTCATTTCCTACAGAAAGGGACTGAATCTTATGGTCCAGATCAGCTGTTCCCTCTTCCATAGTAATGAATTTCTCCTTAACATCAGCCTGAAGAACTTCAACCTGATTCTTGAGAAGATTGTTATCAGCCTGGAGAACTTCAAACTGATTCTCGAAAAGATTGTTATCAGTCTGGAGAACTTCAACCTGATTCTTGAGAAGATTGTTATCAGCCTGGAGAACTTCAAACTGATTCTTGAGAAGATTGTTGTCATTCTCAATTGTTTTTAAGCGTTCAATCTCTGCCTTAAGAATCCTGGATTCGTCTCGTAAAGACTTTATCATATTTCTATTATCAAACCATTTGGTGCCAATGAAAACTACGAATCCCAGAAGGATCCATATATGTGGGGTGATAGACACCTCTTGTAAAATCTCCCACATGGTACAATTAAAAAAATCATTAAATTCTTGAACAGTAATGTGTTCAGACATTTTATTTATAAAAGAAAATTTTTTTACCTGCAAAGATCGGTTCCTGCCAGTGGTGGTCTCTGTGTTTTTGGAGCCTGTCCTAGAACTAGCTCTTGTAGACCAGGCTGGCCTTGAACTCACAGAGATCCGCCTGTCTCTGCCTCCCAAGTGCTGGGATAGAAGGCGTGCACTACCAAGGCCTGGCAGGCCTCAAACTCACAGAGATCAGCCTGCCTCTGCTTCCCAAGTGCTGGGATTAAAGGCGTGCTCTACCACTGCCTGGCCGGCCTCAAACTTGTGATCCTCCTGCCTCTGCCTCCTTCAGCAAATCCTACCGGCGTGGGCCACCACAACCGGCCAAGTCACTTTGTAACAGACCAAATCTGACGCTGTGGCAGCTTTTGTTGCAAAACCGCAAGTACTTGAGCTTCAGGCAGTGGGGTTCAGGCAGTGGGGTTCCGCTGCAAAACTTAGCCAAGGCAGGCAGAATGGGCCTGTGTCGCCGAGTGTGTCTCGGACTCGGCACTGGGGCCAGAGTCACGAACTGAAAAACAGCACCGGGGAGGGTGCTGTGTTAGCTAGCGGGCTACCCGCTTGAGTCGGGGGCAAAATAGCCCGACGTTGGACGCCAAAATGTAACGGCGTAAATGAATGCAGACAGAGTGTAAAAATATATATATATAGCTTTAATGTAGAAATAGACTTACAGAACCACCGTTCCCGCGGAGACCAGGAAAGCAGAAGCGAGCAGCTCGGAGCTTGCTCGCCAAATTTATAGGCAGACATTAGCCCGAGGCGAACACGCCCCTTAAAAGGCGGGACTTATCCCTACAACGGAGCACCCCGAGGACTGAGCACCCAGCACCCTGAGCACTGAGCACCCAGCACCTTGAGTACTGAGCACCGAGCACCTCGAGCACTAAGCACCCAGCACCCTGAGTACTGAGCACCCAGCACACTGAGCACTGAGCACCCAGAACCCTGAGCACTGAGCACCCAGCACCCTGAGCACTGAGCACCCAGCACCCCGAGCAATGAGCACCCAGCACCCTGAGTACTGAGCACAGAGCACTCTGAGCACTGAGCACCCAGCACCCTGAGTACTGAGCACCCAGCACCCTGAGTACTGAGCAACCAGCACCCTGAGCACTGAGCACTGAGCACCCAGCACCCTGAGCACTGAGCACTGAGCACCCAGCACCACAGCCCTGAGCACCCAGCACCCCGAGCACTGAGCACCCAGTACCCTGAGCACTGAGCACCCAGCACCCTGAGTACTGAGCAACCAGCAACCTGAGTACTGAGCACCCAGCACCCTGAGTACTGAGCACTCAGCACCCTGAGTACTGAGCACCGAGCACACCGAGCAATGAGCACCCAGCACCCTGAGCACTGAGCACCCGGAGGACTGAGCACCCAGCACCCTGAGCACTGAGCAACGATCACCCTGAGCAGTGAGCACCCAGCACCCCGAGCACTGAGCACTCAGCACCCTGAGTACTGAGCACCCAGCACCCCGAGTACTGAGCACCCAGCACCCTGGGTACTGAGCACCCAGCACCCTGAGCACTGAGCACCCAGCACCCTGAGTACTGAGCACCCTGATTACTGAGCACTGAGCACCGAGCATCCTGAGTACTGAGCACCCAGCACCCCGAGCACTGAGGACCCAGCACCCTGAGCACTGAGCACCCAGCACCCTGAGCACTGAGCACCCAGCACCCTGAGTACTGAGCACTCAGCACCCTGAGTACTGAGTACCCAGCACCCTGAGCTCTGAGCACCCAGCACCCTGAGTACTGAGCACCGAGCACCCTGAGTACTGAGCACCCAGCACCCTTAGTACTGAGCACCCAGCACCCTGAGCACTGAGCACCCAGCACCCTGAGTACTGAGCACCCAGCACCACCCTCAGCACTGAGCACCCAGCACCCCGAGCACTGAGCACCCAGCTCCCTGAACACTGAGCACCCAGCACCCCGAGTACTGAGCAACCTGCACCCCGAGTACTGAGCACCGAGCACCCCGAGCACTGAGCACCCAGCACCCTGAGTACTGAGCACCCAGCACCCTGAGTACTGAGCACTGAGCACCCTGAGTACTGAGCACCCAGCACCCCGAGCACTGAGCACCCAGCAACCTGAGTACTGAGAACAGATCACCCTGAGTACTGAGCACCCAGCACCCTGAGTACTGAGCCCCCAGCACCCTGAGTACTGAGCACCCAGCACCCCGAGCACTGAGCACCCAGCACCCCGAGAATGAGCACCCAGCACCCTGAGTACTGAGAACCGAGCACCCTGAGTACTGAGCACCCAGCACCCTGAGTACTGAGCAACCAGCACCCTGAGTACTGAGCACCCAGCAACCCGAGCACTGAGCACCCAGCACCCTGAGTACTGAGCACCCAGCACCCTGAGTACTGAGCACTGAGCACCCCGAGTACTGAGCACCCAGCACCCCGAGCACTGAGCACCCAGCAACCTGAGTACTGAGAACAGATCACCCTGAGTACTGAGCACCCAGCACCCTGAGTACTGAGCCCCCAGCACCCTGAGTACTGAGCACCCAGCACCCCGAGCACTGAGCACCCATCACCCCAAGAATGAGCACCCAGCACCCTGAGTACTGAGAACCGAGCACCCTGAGTACTGAGCACCCAGCACCCTGAGTACTGAGCCCCCAGCACCCTGAGTACTGAGCACCCAGCAACCCGAGCACTGAGCACCCAGCACCCTGAGAATGAGCACCCAGCACCATGAGTACTGAGCACTAAGCACCCAGAGCACTGAGCACCCAGCACCCCGAGCACGGAGCACTGAGCACCCTGAGCACTGAGCGCCCAGCACCACGAGTACTGAGCACCGAGCAACCTGAGTACTGAGCACCAAGCACCCCGAGTACTGAGCACTGAGCACCCTGAGTACTGAGCACCCAGCACCCTGAGCACTGAGCACCCAGCACCCTGAGTACTGAGCACTGAGACCCCTGAGTACTGAGCACCGAGCACCCTGAGTACTGAGCACCCAGCACCCTGATCACTGAGCACGGAGCACCCCGAGGACTGAGCACCCAGCACCCTGAGCACTGAGCACCCAGCACCTTGAGTACTGAGCACCGAGCACAACGAGCACTGAGCACCCAGCACCCTGAGTACTGAGCACCCAGCACCCTGAGCACTGAGCACCCAGCTCCCTGAGCACTGAGCACGCAGCACCCCGAGCACTGAGCACCCAGCACCTTGAGTACTGAGCACCGAGCACAACGAGCACTGAGCACCCAGCACCCTGAGTACTGAGCACCCAGCACCCTGAGCACTGAGCACCCAGCACCTTGAGTACTGAGCACCGAGCACAACGAGCACTGAGCACCCAGCACCCTGACTTCTGAGCACCCAGCACCCTGAGCACTGAGCACCCAGCTCCCTGAGCACTGAGCACGCAGCACCCCAAGCACTGAGCACCCAGCACCCTGAGTACTGAGCACAGAGCACCCTGAGCACTGAGCACTGAGCACCCAGCACCACAGCTCTGAGCACCCAGCACCCCGAGCACTGAGCACCCAGCACCCTGAGCACTGAGCACCCAGCACCCTGAGTACTGAGCAACCAGCAACCTGAGTACTGAGCACCCAGCACCCTCAGTACTGAGCACTCAGCACCCTGAGTACTGAGCACCGAGCACACCGAGCAATGAGCACCCAGCACCCTGAGCACTGAGCACCCGGAGGACTGAGCACCCAGCACCCTGAGCACTGAGCATCGATCACCCTGAGCAGTGAGCACCCAGCACCCCGAGCACTGAGCACCCAGCACCCTGAGTACTGAGCACCCAGCACCCCGAGTACTGAGCACCCAGCACCCTGAGTACTGAGCACCCAGCACCCCGAGCACTGAGCACCCAGCACCCTGAGTACTGAGCACCCTGATTACTGAGCACTGAGCACCGAGCATCCTGAGTACTGAGCACCCAGCACGCCGAGCACTGAGCACCCAGCACCCTGAGCACTGAGCACCCAGCACCCTGAGCACTGAGCACCCAGCACCCTGAGTACTGAGCACCCAGCACCCTGAGTACTGAGTACCCAGCACCCTGAGCTCTGAGCACCCAGCACCCTGAGTACTGAGCACCGAGCACCCTGAGTACTGAGCACCCAGCACCCTTAGTACTGAGCACCGAGCACCCTGAGCACTGAGCACCCAGCACCCTGAGTACTGAGCACCCAGCACCACCCTCAGCACTGAGCACCCAGCACCCCGAGCACTGAGCACCCAGCACCCTGAGCACTGAGCACCCAGCACCCCGAGTACTGAGCACCCTGCACCCCGAGTACTGAGCACCGAGCACCCCGAGCACTGAGCACCCAGCACCCTGAGTACTGAGCACCCAGCACCCTGAGTACTGAGCACTGAGCACCCCGAGTACTGAGCACCCAGCACCCCGAGCACTGAGCACCCAGCAACCTGAGTACTGAGAACAGATCACCCTGAGTACTGAGCACCCAGCACCCTGAGTACTGAGCCCCCAGCACCCTGAGTACTGAGCACCCAGCACCCCGAGCACTGAGCACCCAGCACCCCAAGAATGAGCACCCAGCACCCTGAGTACTGAGAACCGAGCACCCTGAGTACTGAGCACCCAGCACCCTGAGTACTGAGCCCCCAGCACCCTGAGTACTGAGCACCCAGCAACCCGAGCACTGAGCACCCAGCACCCTGAGAATGAGCACCCAGCACCATGAGTACTGAGCACTAAGCACCCAGAGCACTGAGCACCCAGCATCCCGAGCACGGAGCACTGAGCACCCTGAGCACTGAGCGCCCAGCACCACGAGTACTGAGCACCGAGCACCCTGAGTACTGAGCACCAATCACCCCGAGTACTGAGCACTGAGCACCCTGAGTACTGAGCACCCAGCACCCTGAGCACTGAGCACCCAGCACCCTGAGTACTGAGCACTGAGACCCCTGAGTACTGAGCAACGAGCACCCTGAGTACTGAGCACCCAGCACCCTGATCACTGAGCACGGAGCACCCCGAGGACTGAGCTCCCAGCACCCTGAGCACTGAGCACCCAGCACCTTGAGTACTGAGCACCGAGCACAACGAGCACTGAGCACCCAGCACCCTGAGTACTGAGCACCCAGCACCCTGAGCACTGAGCACCCAGCTCCCTGAGCACTGAGCACGCAGCACCCCGAGCACTGAGCAACCAGCACCCTGAGTCCTGAGCACAGAGCACCCTGAGCACTGAGCACTGAGCACCCAGCACCCTGAGCACTGAGCACCCAGCACCTTGAGTACTGAGCACCGAACACAACGAGCACTGAGCACCCAGCACCCTGAGTACTGAGCACCCAGCACCCTGAGCACTGAGCACCCAGCACCACAGCCCTGAGCACCCAGCACCCCGAGCACTGAGCACCCAGCACCCTGAGCACTGAGCACCCATCACCCTGAGTACTGAGCAACCAGCAACCTGAGTACTGAGCACCCAGCACCCTGAGTACTGAGCACTCAGCACCCTGAGTACTGAGCACCGAGCACACCGATAAATGAGCACCCAGCACCCTGAGCACTGAGCACCCGGAGGACTGAGCACCCAGCACCCTGAGCACTGAGCACCGATCACCCTGAGCAGTGAGCACCCAGCACCCCGAGCACTGAGAACCCAGCACCCTGAGTACTGAGCACCCAGCACCCCGAGTACTGAGCACCCAGCACCCTGAGTACTGAGCACCCAGCACAAAGAGCACTGAGCACCCAGCACCCTGAGTACTGAGCACCCTGATTACTGAGCACTGAGCACCGAGCATCCTGAGTACTGAGCACCCAGCACGCCGAGCACTGAGCACCCAGCACCCTGAGCACTGAGCACCCAGCACCCTGAGCACTGAGCACCCAGCACCCTGAGTAATGAGCACCCAGCACCCTGAGTACTGAGTACCCAGCACCCTGAGCTCTGAGCACCCAGCATCCTGAGTACTGAGCACCGATCACCCTGAGTACTGAGCACCCAGCACCCTTAGTACTGAGCACCCAGCACCCTGAGCACTGAGCACCCAGCACCCTGAGTACTGAGCACCCAGCACCACCCTCAGCACTGAGCACCGAGCACCCCGAGCACTGAGCACCCAGCACCCTGAGTACTGAGCACCCAGCACCCTGAGGACTGAGCACTGAGCACCCCGAGTACTGAGCACCCAGCACCCCGAGCACTGAGCACCCAGCGCCCCGAGAATGAGCACCCAGCACCCTGAGTACTGAGAACCGAGCACCCTGATACTGAGCACACAGCACCCTGAGTACTGAGCCCCCAGCACCCTGAGTACTGAGCACCCAGCAACCCGAGCACTGAGCACCCAGCACCCTGAGAATGAGCACCCAGCACCATGAGTACTGAGTACCCAGCACCCTGAGTACTGAGCACTAAGCACCCAGAGCACTGAGCACCCAGCACCCCGAACACGGAGCACCCAGGACCCCGAGCACTGAGAACTGAGCACCCATCACCCTGAGTACTGAGCACCGAGATCCCCGAGCACTGAGCACACTGAGTACTGAGCACCCAGCACCCCGAGCACTGAGCACCCAGCACCCTGAGCACTGAGCACCCAGCACCATGAGCACGGAGCACCCCGAGGACTGAGCACCCAGCACCCTGAGCACTGAGCACCCAGCACCTTGAGTACTGAGCACCGAGCACCTCGAGCACTAAGCACCCAGCACCCTGAGTACTGAGCACCCAGCACCCTGAGCACTGAGCACCCAGAACCCTGAGCACTGAGCACCCAGCACCCTGAGCACGGAGCACCCAGCACCCTGAGTACTGAGCACACAAACACCCAGAGTACTGAGCACCCAGCACCCTGAGCACTGAGCACCCAGCACCCTGAGTACTGAGCACCCAGCACCCTGAGTACTGAACACCCAGCACCCTGAGCACTGAGCACTGAGCACTGAGCACCCTGAGCACTGATCACCCAGCACCCCGAGTACTGAGCACCCACCACCCCGAGCACTGAGCACTGAGCACCCTGAGCACTGAGCACCCAGCACCCCGAGTACTGAGAACTGAGCACCCTGAGAACTGAGCACCAAGCACCCTGAGTACTGAGCACCCAGCACCCTGAGTAATGAGCACCCAGCACCCCGAGCACTGAGCACCCAGCACCCTGAGTACTGTGCACAGAGCACTCTGAGCACTGAGCACCCAGCACCCTGAGCACTGAGCACTGAGCACCCAGCACCACAGCCCTGAGCACCCAGCACCCCGAGCACTGAGCACCCAGCACCCTGAGCACTGAGCACCCAGCACCCTGAGTACTGAGCAACCAGCAACCTGAGTACTGAGCACCCAGCACCCTGAGTACTGAGCACTCAGCACCCTGAGTACTGAGCACCGAGCACACCGAGCAATGAGCACCCAGCACCCTGAGCACTGAGCACCCGGAGGACTGAGCACCCAGCACCCTGAGCACTGTGCACCGATCACCCTGAGCAGTGAGCACCCAGCACCCCGAGCACTGAGCACTCAGCACCCTGAGTACTGAGCACCCAGCACCCCAAGTACTGAGCACCCAGCACCCTAAGTACTGAGCACCCAGCACCCCGAGCACTGAGCACCCAGAACCCTGAGTACTGAGCACCCTGATTACTGAGCACTGAGCACCGAGCATCCTGAGTACTGAGCACCCAGCACCCCGAGCACTGAGCACCCAGCACCCTGAGCACTGAGCACCCAGCACCCTGAGCACTGAGCACCCAGCAACCTGAGTACTGAGCACTCAGCACCTGAGTACTGAGTACCCAGCACCCTGAGCTCTGAGCACCCAGCACCCTGAGTACTGAGCACCGAGCACCCTGAGTACTGAGCACCCAGCACCCTTAGTACTGAGCACCCAGCACCCTGAGCACTGAGCACCCAGCACCCTGAGTACTGAGCACCCAGCACCACCCTCAGCACTGAGCACCCAGCACCCCGAGCACTGAGCACCCAGCTCCCTGAACACTGAGCACCCAGCACCCCGAGTACTGAGCACCCTGCACCCCGAGTACTGAGCACCGAGCACCCCGAGCACTGAGCACCCAGCACCCTGAGTACTGAGCACCCAGCACCCTGAGTACTGAGCACTGAGCACCCCGAGTACTGAGCACCCAGCACCCCGAGCACTGAGCAGCCAGCAACCTGAGTACTGAGATCAGATCACCCTGAGTTCTGAGCACCCAGCACCCTGAGTACTGAGCCCCCAGCACCCTGAGTACTGAGCACCCAGCACCCCGAGCACTGAGCACCCAGCACCCCGAGAATGAGCACCCAGCACCCTGAGTACTGAGAACCGAGCACCCTGAGTACTGAGCACCCAGCACCCTGAGTACTGAGCCCCCAGCACCCTGAGTACTGAGCACCCAGCAACCTGAGCACTGAGCACCCAGCACCCTGAGAATGAGCACCCAGCACCATGAGTACTGAGCACCCAGCACCCTGAGTACTGAGCACTAAGCACCCAGAGCACTGAGCACCCAGCACCCCGAGCACGGAGCAACCAGGACCCCAAGCACTGAGAACTGAGCACCCAGCACCCTGAGTACTGAGCACCGAGCTCCCCGAGCACTCTGCACACTGAGTACTGAGCACCCAGCACCCCGAGCACTGAGCACCCTGCACCCTGAGCACTGAGCACCCAGCACCATGAGCACGGAGCACCCCGAGGACTGAGCACCCAGCACCCTGAGCACTGAGCACCCAGCACCTTGAGTACTGAGCACCGAGCACCTCGAGCACTAAGCACCCAGCACCCTGAGTACTGAGCACCCAGCACCCTGAGCACTGAGCACCCAGAACCCTGAGCACTGAGCACCCAGCACCCTGAGCACTGAGCACCCAGCACCCCGAGCACTGAGCACCCAGCACCCTGAGTACTGAGCACAGAGCACTCTGAGCAATGAGCACCCAGCACCCTGAGTACTGAGCACCCAGCACCCTGAGTACTGAGCAACCAGCACCCTGAGCACTGAGCACTGAGCACCCAGCACCCTGAGCACTGAGCACTGAGCACCCAGCACCACAGCCCTGAGCACCCAGCACCCCGAGCACTGAGCACCCAGCACCCTGAGCACTGAGCACCCAGCACCCTGAGTACTGAGCAACCAGCAACCTGAGTACTGAGCACCCAGCACCCTGAGTACTGAGCACTCAGCACCCTGAGTACTGAGCACCGAGCACACCGAGCAATGAGCACCCAGCACCCTGAGCACTGAGCACCCGGAGGACTGAGCACCCAGCACCCTGAGCACTGAGCAACGATCACCCTGAGCAGTGAGCACCCAGCACCCCGAGCACTGAGCACTCAGCACCCTGAGTACTGAGCACCCAGCACCCCGAGTACTGAGCACCCAGCACCCTGGGTACTGAGCACCCAGCACCCTGAGCACTGAGCACCCAGCACCCTGAGTACTGAGCACCCTGATTACTGAGCACTGAGCACCGAGCATCCTGAGTACTGAGCACCCAGCACCCCGAGCACTGAGGACCCAGCACCCTGAGCACTGAGCACCCAGCACCCTGAGCACTGAGCACCCAGCACCCTGAGTACTGAGCACTCAGCACCCTGAGTACTGAGTACCCAGCACCCTGAGCTCTGAGCACCCAGCACCCTGAGTACTGAGCACCGAGCACCCTGAGTACTGAGCACCCAGCACCCTTAGTACTGAGCACCCAGCACCCTGAGCACTGAGCACCCAGCACCCTGAGTACTGAGCACCCAGCACCACCCTCAGCACTGAGCACCCAGCACCCCGAGCACTGAGCACCCAGCTCCCTGAACACTGAGCACCCAGCACCCCGAGTACTGAGCAACCTGCACCCCGAGTACTGAGCACCGAGCACCCCGAGCACTGAGCACCCAGCACCCTGAGTACTGAGCACCCAGCACCCTGAGTACTGAGCACTGAGCACCCTGAGTACTGAGCACCCAGCACCCCGAGCACTGAGCACCCAGCAACCTGAGTACTGAGAACAGATCACCCTGAGTACTGAGCACCCAGCACCCTGAGTACTGAGCCCCCAGCACCCTGAGTACTGAGCACCCAGCACCCCGAGCACTGAGCACCCAGCACCCCGAGAATGAGCACCCAGCACCCTGAGTACTGAGAACCGAGCACCCTGAGTACTGAGCACCCAGCACCCTGAGTACTGAGCAACCAGCACCCTGAGTACTGAGAACCGAGCACCCTGAGTACTGAGCACCCAGCACCCTGAGTACTGAGCAACCAGCACCCTGAGTACTGAGCACCCAGCAACCCGAGCACTGAGCACCCAGCACCCTGAGAATGAGCACCCAGCACCATGAGTACTGAGCACCCAGCACCCTGAGTACTGAGCACTAAGCACCCAGAGCACTGAGCACCCAGCACCCCGAGCACGGAGCAACCAGGACCCCAAGCACTGAGAACTGAGCACCCAGCACCCTGAGTACTGAGCACCGAGCTCCCCGAGCACTGAGCACACTGAGTACTGAGCACCCAGCACCCTGAGCACTGAGCACCCAGCACCCTGAGCACTGAGCACCCAGCACACTGAGTACTGAGTACCCAGCACCCTGAGCTCTGAGCACCCAGCACCCTGAGTACTGAGCACCGAGCACCCTGAGTACTGAGCACCCAGCAGCCTTAGTACTGAGCACCGAGCACCCTGAGCACTGAGCACCCAGCACCCTGAGTACTGAGCACCCAGCACCACCCTCAGCACTGAGCACCCAGCACCCCGAGCTCTGAGCACCCAGCACCCTGAGCACTGAGCACCCAGCACCCCGAGTACTGAGCACCCTGCACCCCGAGTACTGAGCACCGAGCACCCCGAGCACTGAGCACCCAGCACCCTGAGTACTGAGGACCCAGCACCCTGAGTACTGAGCACTGAGCACCCCGAGTACTGAGCACCCAGCACCCCGAGCACTGAGCACCCAGCAACCTGAGTACTGAGAACAGATCACCCTGAGTACTGAGCACCCAGCACCCTGAGTACTGAGCCCCCAGCACCCTGAGTACTGAGCACCCAGCACCCCGAGCACTGAGCACCCAGCACCCCGAGAATGAGCACCCAGCACCCTGAGTACTGAGAACCGAGCACCCTGAGTACTGAGCACCCAGCACCCTGAGTACTGAGCCCCCAGCACCCTGAGTACTGAGCACCCAGCAACCCGAGCACTGAGCACCCAGCACCCTGAGAATGAGCACCCAGCACCATGAGTACTGAGCACTAAGCACCCAGAGCACTGAGCACCCAGCACCCCGAGCACGGAGCACTGAGCACCCTGAGCACTGAGCACCCAGCACCCTGAGTACTGAGCACCCAGCACCCTGAGGACTGAGCACTGAGCACCCCGAGTACTGAGCACCCAGCACCCCGAGCACTGAGCACCCAGCGCCCCGAGAATGAGCACCCAGCACCCTGAGTACTGAGAACCGAGCACCCTGATACTGAGCACACAGCACCCTGAGTACTGAGCCCCCAGCACACTGAGTACTGAGCACCCAGCAACCCGAGCACTGAGCACCCAGCACCCTGAGAATGAGCACCCAGCACCATGAGTACTGAGCACCCAGCACCCTGAGTACTGAGCACTAAGCACCCAGAGCACTGAGCACCCAGCACCCCGAACACGGAGCACCCAGGACCCCGAGCACTGAGAACTGAGCACCCATCACCCTGAGTACTGAGCACCGAGATCCCCGAGCACTGAGCACACTGAGTACTGAGCACCCAGCACCCCGAGCACTGAGCACCCAGCACCCTGAGCACTGAGCACCCAGCACCATGAGCACGGAGCACCCCGAGGACTGAGCACCCAGCACCCTGAGCACTGAGCACCCAGCACCTTGAGTACTGAGCACCGAGCACCTCGAGCACTAAGCACCCAGCACCCTGAGTACTGAGCACCCAGCACCCTGAGCACTGAGCACCCAGAACCCTGAGCACTGAGCACCCAGCACCCTGAGCACGGAGCACCCAGCACCCTGAGTACTGAGCACACAAACACCCAGAGTACTGAGCACCCAGCACCCTGAGCACTGAGCACCCAGCACCCTGAGTACTGAGCACCCAGCACCCTGAGTACTGAACACCCAGCACCCTGAGCACTGAGCACTGAGCACTGAGCACCCTGAGCACTGATCACCCAGCACCCCGAGTACTGAGCACCCACCACCCCGAGCACTGAGCACTGAGCACCCTGAGCACTGAGCACCCAGCACCCCGAGTACTGAGAACTGAGCACCCTGAGAACTGAGCACCAAGCACCCTGAGTACTGAGCACCCAGCACCCTGAGTACTGAGCACCCAGCACCCTGAGCACTGAGCACCCAGCACCCCGAGCACTGAGCACCCAGCACCCTGAGTACTGTGCACAGAGCACTCTGAGCACTGAGCACCCAGCACCCTGAGCACTGAGCACTGAGCACCCAGCACCACAGCCCTGAGCACCCAGCACCCCGAGCACTGAGCACCCAGCACCCTGAGCACTGAGCACCCAGCACCCTGAGTACTGAGCAACCAGCAACCTGAGTACTGAGCACCCAGCACCCTGAGTACTGAGCACTCAGCACCCTGAGTACTGAGCACCGAGCACACCGAGCAATGAGCACCCAGCACCCTGAGCACTGAGCACCCGGAGGACTGAGCACCCAGCACCCTGAGCACTGTGCACCGATCACCCTGAGCAGTGAGCACCCAGCACCCCGAGCACTGAGCACTCAGCACCCTGAGTACTGAGCACCCAGCACCCCAAGTACTGAGCACCCAGCACCCTAAGTACTGAGCACCCAGCACCCCGAGCACTGAGCACCCAGAACCCTGAGTACTGAGCACCCTGATTACTGAGCACTGAGCACCGAGCATCCTGAGTACTGAGCACCCAGCACCCCGAGCACTGAGCACCCAGCACCCTGAGCACTGAGCACCCAGCACCCTGAGCACTGAGCACCCAGCACCCTGAGTACTGAGCACTCAGCACCTGAGTACTGAGTACCCAGCACCCTGAGCTCTGAGCACCCAGCACCCTGAGTACTGAGCACCGAGCACCCTGAGTACTGAGCACCCAGCACCCTTAGTACTGAGCACCCAGCACCCTGAGCACTGAGCACCCAGCACCCTGAGTACTGAGCACCCAGCACCACACTCAGCACTGAGCACCCAGCACCCCGAGCACTGAGCACCCAGCTCCCTGAACACTGAGCACCCAGCACCCCGAGTACTGAGCACCCTGCACCCCGAGTACTGAGCACCGAGCACCCCGAGCACTGAGCACCCAGCACCCTGAGTACTGAGCACCCAGCACCCTGAGTACTGAGCACTGAGCACCCCGAGTACTGAGCACCCAGCACCCCGAGCACTGAGCACCCAGCAACCTGAGTACTGAGATCAGATCACCCTGAGTTCTGAGCACCCAGCACCCTGAGTACTGAGCCCCCAGCACCCTGAGTACTGAGCACCCAGCACCCCGAGCACTGAGCACCCAGCACCCCGAGAATGAGCACCCAGCACCCTGAGTACTGAGAACCGAGCACCCTGAGTACTGAGCACCCAGCACCCTGAGTACTGAGCCCCCAGCACCCTGAGTACTGAGCACCCAGCAACCTGAGCACTGAGCACCCAGCACCCTGAGAATGAGCACCCAGCACCATGAGTACTGAGCACCCAGCACCCTGAGTACTGAGCACTAAGCACCCAGAGCACTGAGCACCCAGCACCCCGAGCACGGAGCAACCAGGACCCCAAGCACTGAGAACTGAGCACCCAGCACCCTGAGTACTGAGCACCGAGCTCCCCGAGCACTCTGCACACTGAGTACTGAGCACCCAGCACCCCGAGCACTGAGCACCCTGCACCCTGAGCACTGAGCACCCAGCACCATGAGCACGGAGCACCCCGAGGACTGAGCACCCAGCACCCTGAGCACTGAGCACCCAGCACCTTGAGTACTGAGCACCGAGCACCTCGAGCACTAAGCACCCAGCACCCTGAGTACTGAGCTCCCAGCACCCTGAGCACTGAGCACCCAGAACCCTGAGCACTGAGCACCCAGCACCCTGAGCACTGAGCACCCAGCACCCCGAGCACTGAGCACCCAGCACCCTGAGTACTGAGCACAGAGCACTCTGAGCACTGAGCACCCAGCACCCTGAGTACTGAGCACCCAGCACCCTGAGTACTGAGCAACCAGCACCCTGAGCACTGAGCACTGAGCACCCAGCACCCTGAGCACTGAGCACTGAGCACCCAGCACCACAGCCCTGAGCACCCAGCACCCCGAGCACTGAGCACCCAGCACCCTGAGCACTGAGCACCAAGCACCCTGAGTACTGAGCAACCAGCAACCTGAGTACTGAGCACCCAGCACCCTGAGTACTGAGCACTCAGCACCCTGAGTACTGAGCACCGAGCACACCGAGCAATGAGCACCCAGCACCCTGAGCACTGAGCACCCGGAGGACTGAGCACCCAGCACCCTGAGCACTGAGCAACGATCACCCTGAGCAGTGAGCACCCAGCACCCCGAGCACTGAGCACTCAGCACCCTGAGTACTGAGCACCCAGCACCCCGAGTACTGAGCACCCAGCACCCTGGGTACTGAGCACCCAGCACCCTGAGCACTGAGCACCCAGCACCCTGAGTACTGAGCACCCTGATTACTGAGCACTGAGCACCGAGCATCCTGAGTACTGAGCACCCAGCACCCCGAGCACTGAGGACCCAGCACCCTGAGCACTGAGCACCCAGCACCCTGAGCACTGAGCACCCAGCACCCTGAGTACTGAGCACTCAGCACCCTGAGTACTGAGTACCCAGCACCCTGAGCTCTGAGCACCCAGCACCCTGAGTACTGAGCACCGAGCACCCTGAGTACTGAGCACCCAGCACCCTTAGTACTGAGCACCCAGCACCCTGAGCACTGAGCACCCAGCACCCTGAGTACTGAGCACCCAGCACCACCCTCAGCACTGAGCACCCAGCACCCCGAGCACTGAGCACCCAGCTACCTGAACACTGAGCACCCAGCACCCCGAGTACTGAGCAACCTGCACCCCGAGTACTGAGCACCGAGCACCCCGAGCACTGAGCACCCAGCACCCTGAGTACTGAGCACCCAGCACCCTGAGTACTGAGCACTGAGCACCCTGAGTACTGAGCACCCAGCACCCCGAGCACTGAGCACCCAGCAACCTGAGTACTGAGAACAGATCACCCTGAGTACTGAGCACCCAGCACCCTGAGTACTGAGCCCCCAGCACCCTGAGTACTGAGCACCCAGCACCCCGAGCACTGAGCACCCAGCACCCCGAGAATGAGCACCCAGCACCCTGAGTACTGAGAACCGAGCACCCTGAGTACTGAGCACCCAGCACCCTGAGTACTGAGCAACCAGCACCCTGAGTACTGAGCACCCAGCAACCCGAGCACTGAGCACCCAGCACCCTGAGAATAAGCACCCAGCACCATGAGTACTGAGCACCCAGCACCCTGAGTACTGAGCACTAAGCACCCAGAGCACTGAGCACCCAGCACCCCGAGCACGGAGCAACCAGGACCCCAAGCACTGAGAACTGAGCACCCAGCACCCTGAGTACTGAGCACCGAGCTCCCCGAGCACTGAGCACACTGAGTACTGAGCACCCAGCACCCTGAGCACTGAGCACCCAGCACCCTGAGCACTGAGCACCCAGCACACTGAGTACTGAGTACCCAGCACCCTGAGCTCTGAGCACCCAGCACCCTGAGTACTGAGCACCGAGCACCCTGAGTACTGAGCACCCAGCAGCCTTAGTACTGAGCACCGAGCACCCTGAGCACTGAGCACGAAGCACCCTGAGTACTGAGCACCCAGCACCACCCTCAGCACTGAGCACCCAGCACCCCGAGCTCTGAGCACCCAGCACCCTGAGCACTGAGCACCCAGCACCCCGAGTACTGAGCACCCTGCACCCCGAGTACTGAGCACCGAGCACCCCGAGCACTGAGCACCCAGCACCCTGAGTACTGAGGACCCAGCACCCTGAGTACTGAGCACTGAGCACCCCGAGTACTGAGCACCCAGCACCCCGAGCACTGAGCACCCAGCAACCTGAGTACTGAGAACAGATCACCCTGAGTACTGAGCACCCAGCACCCTGAGTACTGAGCCCCCAGCACCCTGAGTACTGAGCACCCAGCACCCCGAGCACTGAGCACCCAGCACCCCGAGAATGAGCACCCAGCACCCTGAGTACTGAGAACCGAGCACCCTGAGTACTGAGCACCCAGCACCCTGAGTACTGAGCCCCCAGCACCCTGAGTACTGAGCACACAGCAACCCGAGCACTGAGCACCCAGCACCCTGAGAATGAGCACCCAGCACCATGAGTACTGAGCACTAAGCACCCAGAGCACTGAGCACCCAGCACCCCGAGCACGGAGCACTGAGCACCCTGAGCACTGAGCGCCCAGCACCACGAGTACTGAGCACCGAGCACCCTGAGTACTGAGCACCAAGCACCCCGAGTACTGAGCACTGAGCACCCTGAGTACTGAGCACGCAGCACCCTGAGCACTGAGCACCCAGCACCCTGAGTACTGAGCACTGAGACCCCTGAGTACTGAGCACCGAGCACCCTGAGTACTGAGCACCCAGCACCCTGATCACTGAGCACGGAGCACCCCGAGGACTGAGCACCCAGCACCCTGAGCACTGAGCACCCAGCACCTTGAGTACTGAGCACCGAGCACAACGAGCACTGAGCACCCAGCACCCTGAGTACTGAGCACCCAGCACCCTGAGCACTGAGCACCCAGCTCCCTGAGCACTGAGCACGCAGCACCCCGAGCACTGAGCACCCAGCACCCTGAGTCCTGAGCACAGAGCACCCTGAGCACTGAGCACTGAGCACCCAGCACCCTGAGCACTGAGCACCCAGCACCTTGAGTACTGAGCACCGAGCACAACGAGCACTGAGCACCCAGCACCCTGAGTACTGAGCACCCAGCACCCTGAGCACTGAGCACCCAGCACCACAGCCCTGAGCACCCAGCACCCCGAGCTCTGAGCACCCAGCACCCTGAGCACTGAGCACCCATCACCCTGAGTACTGAGCAACCAGCAACCTGAGTACTGAGCACCCAGCACCCTGAGTACTGAGCACTCAGCACCCTGAGTACTGAGCACCGAGCACACCGATAAATGAGCACCCAGCACCCTGAGCACTGAGCACCCGGAGGACTGAGCACCCAGCACCCTGAGCACTGAGCACCGATCACCCTGAGCAGTGAGCACCCAGCACCCCGAGCACTGAGCACCCAGCACCCTGAGTACTGAGCACCCAGCACCCCGAGTACTGAGCACCCAGCACCCTGAGTACTGAGCACCCAGCACACAGAGCACTGAGCACCCAGCACCCTGAGTACTGAGCACCCTGATTACTGAGCACTGAGCACCGAGCATCCTGAGTACTGAGCACCCAGCACGCCGAGCACTGAGCACCCAGCACCCTGAGCACTGAGCACCCAGCACCCTGAGCACTGAGCACCCAGCACCCTGAGTAATGAGCACCCAGCACCCTGAGTACTGAGTACGCAGCACCCTGAGCTCTGAGCACCCAGCATCCTGAGTACTGAGCACCGATCACCCTGAGTACTGAGCACCCAGCACCCTGAGCACTGAGCACCCAGCACCCTGAGTACTGAGCACCCTGCACCACCCTCAGCACTGAGCACCGAGCACCCCGAGCACTGAGCACCCAGCACCCTGAGTACTGAGCACCCAGCACCCTGAGGACTGAGCACTGAGCACCCCGAGTACTGAGCACCCAGCACCCCGAGCACTGAGCACCCAGCACCCCGAGAATGAGCACCCAGCACCCTGAGTACTGAGAACCGAGCACCCTGATACTGAGCACACAGCACCCTGAGTACTGAGCCCCCAGCACCCTGAGTACTGAGCACCCAGCAACCCGAGCACTGAGCACCCAGCACCCTGAGAATGAGCACCCAGCACCATGAGTACTGAGCACCCAGCACCCTGAGTACTGAGCACTAAGCACCCAGAGCACTGAGCACCCAGCACCCCGAGCACGGAGCACCCAGGACCCCGAGCACTGAGAACTGAGCACCCATCACCCTGAGTACTGAGCACCGAGATCCCCGAGCACTGAGCACACTGAGTACTGAGCACCCAGCACCCCGAGCACTGAGCACCCAGCACCCTGAGCACTGAGCACCCAGCACCATGAGCACGGAGCACCCCGAGGACTGAGCACCCAGCACCCTGAGCACTGAGCACCCAGCACCTTGAGTACTGAGCACCGAGCACCTCGAGCACTAAGCACCCAGCACCCTGAGTACTGAGCACCCAGCACCCTGAGCACTGAGCACCCAGAACCCTGAGCACTGAGCACCCAGCACCCTGAGCACGGAGCACCCAGCACCCTGAGTACTGAGCACCCAACACCCAGAGTACTGAGCACCCAGCACCCTGAGCACTGAGCACCCAGCACCCTGAGTACTGAGCACCCAGCACCCTGAGTACTGAACACCCAGCACCCTGAGCACTGAGCACTGAGCACTGAGCACCCTGAGCACTGATCACCCAGCACCCCGAGTACTGAGCACCCACCACCCCGAGCACTGAGCACTGAGCACCCTGAGCACTGAGCACCCAGCACCCCGAGTACTGAGAACTGAGCACCCTGAGTACTGAGCACCAAGCACCCTGAGTACTGAGCACCCAGCACCCTGAGTACTGAGCACCCAGCACCCTGAGCACTGAGCACCCAGCACCCCGAGCCCTGAGCACCCAGCACCCTGAGTACTGTGCACAGAGCACTCTGAGCACTGAGCACCCAGTACCCTGAGTACTGAGCACCCAGCACCCTGAGTCCTGAGCAACCAGCACCCTGAGCACTGAGCACTGAGCACCCAGCACCCTGAGCACTGAGCACTGAGCACCCAGCACCACAGCCCTGAGCACCCAGCACCCCGAGCACTGAGCACCCAGCACCCTGAGCACTGAGCACCCAGCACCCTGAGTACTGAGCAACCAGCAACCTGAGTACTGAGCACCCAGCACCCTGAGTACTGAGCACTCAGCACCCTGAGTACTGAGCACCGAGCACACCGAGCAATGAGCACCCAGCACCCTGAGCACTGAGCACCCGGCAGGACTGAGCACCCAGCACCCTGAGCACTGTGCACCGATCACCCTGAGCAGTGAGCACCCAGCACCCCGAGCACTGAGCACTCAGCACCCTGAGTACTGAGCACCCAGCACCCCGAGTACTGAGCACCCAGCACCCTGAGTACTGAGCACCCAGCACCCCGAGCACTGAGCACCCAGAACCCTGAGTACTGAGCACCCTGATTACTGAGCACTGAGCACCGAGCATCCTGAGTACTGAGCACCCAGCACCCCGAGCACTGAGCACCCAGCACCCTGAGCACTGAGCACCCAGCACCCTGAGCACTGAGCACCCAGCACCCCGAGTACTGAGAACTGAGCACCCTGAGTACTGAGCACCAAGCACCCTGAGTACTGAGCACCCAGCACCCTGAGTACTGAGCACCCAGCACCCTGAGCACTGAGCACCCAGCACCCCGAGCCCTGAGCACCCAGCACCCTGAGTACTGTGCACAGAGCACTCTGACAACTGAGCACCCAGTACCCTGAGTACTGAGCACCCAGCACCCTGAGTCCTGAGCAACCAGCACCCTGAGCACTGAGCACTGAGCACCCAGCACCCTGAGCACTGAGCACTGAGCACCCAGCACCACAGCCCTGAGCACCCAGCACCCCGAGCACTGAGCACCCAGCACCCTGAGCACTGAGCACCCAGCACCCTGAGTACTGAGCAACCAGCAACCTGAGTACTGAGCACCCAGCACCCTGAGTACTGAGCACTCAGCACCCTTAGTACTGAGCACCGAGCACACCGAGCAATGAGCACCCAGCACCCTGAGCACTGAGCACCCGGAGGACTGAGCACCCAGCACCCTGAGCACTGTGCACCGATCACCCTGAGTAGTGAGCACCCAGCACCCCGAGCACTGAGCACTCAGCACCCTGAGTACTGAGCACCCAGCACCCCGAGTACTGAGCACCCAGCACCCTGAGTACTGAGCACCCAGCACCCCGAGCACTGAGCACCCAGAACCCTGAGTACTGAGCACCCTGATTACTGAGCACTGAGCACCGAGCATCCTGAGTACTGAGCACCCAGCACCCCGAGCACTGAGCACCCAGCACCCTGAGCACTGAGCACCCAGCACCCTGAGCACTGAGCACCCAGCACCCTGAGTACTGAGCACTCAGCACCTGAGTACTGAGTACCCAGCACCCTGAGCTCTGAGCACCCAGCACCCTGAGTACTGAGCACCGAGCACCCTGAATACTGAGCACCCAGCACCCTTAGTACTGAGCACCCAGCACCCTGAGCACTGAGCACCCAGCACCCTGAGTACTGAGCACCCAGCACCACCCTCAGCACTGAGCACCCAGCACCCCGAGCACTGAGCACCCAGCTCCCTGAACACTGAGCACCCAGCACCCCGAGTACTGAGCACCCTGCACCCCGAGTACTGAGCACCCAGCAACCCGAGCACTGAGCACCCAGCACCCTGAGAATGAGCACCCAGCACCATGAGTACTGAGCACCCAGCACCCTGAGTACTGAGCACTAAGCACCCAGAGCACTGAGCACCCAGCACCCCGAGCACGGAGCACCCAGGACCCCGAGCACTGAGAACTGAGCACCCATCACCCTGAGTACTGAGCACCGAGATCCCCGAGCACTGAGCACACTGAGTACTGAGCACCCAGCACCCCGAGCACTGAGCACCCAGCACCCTGAGCACTGAGCACCCAGCACCATGAGCACGGAGCACCCCGAGGACTGAGCACCCAGCACCCTGAGCACTGAGCACCCAGCACCTTGAGTACTGAGCACCGAGCACCTCGAGCACTAAGCACCCAGCACCCTGAGTACTGAGCACCCAGCACCCTGAGCACTGAGCACCCAGAACCCTGAGCACTGAGCACCCAGCACCCTGAGCACGGAGCACCCAGCACCCTGAGTACTGAGCACCCAACACCCAGAGTACTGAGCAGCCAGCACCCTGAGCACTGAGCACCCAGCACCCTGAGTACTGAGCACCCAGCACCCTGAGTACTGAACACCCAGCACCCTGAGCACTGAGCACTGAGCACTGAGCACCCTGAGCACTGATCACCCAGCACCCCGAGTACTGAGCACCCACCACCCCGAGCACTGAGCACTGAGCACCCTGAGCACTGAGCACCCAGCACCCCGAGTACTGAGAACTGAGCACCCTGAGTACTGAGCACCAAGCACCCTGAGTACTGAGCACCCAGCACCCTGAGTACTGAGCACCCAGCACCCTGAGCACTGAGCACCCAGCACCCCGAGCCCTGAGCACCCAGCACCCTGAGTACTGTGCACAGAGCACTCTGAGCACTGAGCACCCAGTACCCTGAGTACTGAGCACCCAGCACCCTGAGTCCTGAGCAACCAGCACCCTGAGCACTGAGCACTGAGCACCCAGCACCCTGAGCACTGAGCACTGAGCACCCAGCACCACAGCCCTGAGCACCCAGCACCCCGAGCACTGAGCACCCAGCACCCTGAGCACTGAGCACCCAGCACCCTGAGTACTGAGCAACCAGCAACCTGAGTACTGAGCACCCAGCACCCTGAGTACTGAGCACTCAGCACCCTGAGTACTGAGCACCGAGCACACCGAGCAATGAGCACCCAGCACCCTGAGCACTGAGCACCCGGAGGACTGAGCACCCAGCACCCTGAGCACTGTGCACCGATCACCCTGAGCAGTGAGCACCCAGCACCCCGAGCACTGAGCACTCAGCACCCTGAGTACTGAGCACCCAGCACCCCGAGTACTGAGCACCCAGCACCCTGAGTACTGAGCACCCAGCACCCCGAGCACTGAGCACCCAGAACCCTGAGTACTGAGCACCCTGATTACTGAGCACTGAGCACCGAGCATCCTGAGTACTGAGCACCCAGCACCCCGAGCACTGAGCACCCAGCACCCTGAGCACTGAGCACCCAGCACCCTGAGCACTGAGCACCCAGCACCCTGAGTACTGAGCACTCAGCACCTGAGTACTGAGTACCCAGCACCCTGAGCTCTGAGCACCCAGCACCCTGAGTACTGAGCACCGAGCACCCTGAGTACTGAGCACCCAGCACCCTTAGTACTGAGCACCCAGCACCCTGAGCACTGAGCACCCAGCACCCTGAGTACTGAGCACCCAGCACCACCCTCAGCACTGAGCACCCAGCACCCCGAGCACTGAGCACCCAGCTCCCTGAACACTGAGCACCCAGCACCCCGAGTACTGAGCACCCTGCACCCCGAGTACTGAGCACCGAGCACCCCGAGCACTGAGCACCCAGCACCCTGAGCACTGTGCACCGATCACCCTGAGCAGTGAGCACCCAGCACCCCGAGCACTGAGCACTCAGCACCCTGAGTACTGAGCACCCAGCACCCCGAGTACTGAGCACCCAGCACCCTAAGTACTGAGCACCCAGCACCCCGAGCACTGAGCACCCAGAACCCTGAGTACTGAGAACCCTGATTACTGAGCACTGAGCACCGAGCATCCTGAGTACTGAGCATCCAGCACCCCGAGCACTGAGCACCCAGCACCCTGAGCACTGAGCACCCAGCACCCTGAGCACTGAGCACCCAGCACCCTGAGTACTGAGCACTCAGCACCTGAGTACTGAGTACCCAGCACCCTGAGCTCTGAGCACCCAGCACCCTGAGTACTGAGCACCGAGCACCCTAAGTACTGAGCACCCAGCACCCTTAGTACTGAGCACCCAGCACCCTGAGCACTGAGCACCCAGCACCCTGAGTACTGAGCACCCAGCACCACCCTCAGCACTGAGCACCCAGCACCCCGAGCACTGAGCACCCAGCTCCCTGAACACTGAGCACCCAGCACCCCGAGTACTGAGCACCCTGCACCCCGAGTACTGAGCACCGAGCACCCCGAGCACTGAGCACCCAGCACCCTGAGTACTGAGCACCCAGCACCACGAGTACTGAGCACTGAGCACCCCGAGTACTGAGCACCCAGCACCCCGAGCACTGAGCACCCAGCAACCTGAGTACTGAGATCAGATCACCCTGAGTTCTGAGCACCCAGCACCCTGAGTACTGAGCCCCCAGCACCCTGAGTACTGAGCACCCAGCACCCCGAGCACTGAGCACCCAGCACCCCGAGAATGAGCACACAGCACCCTGAGTACTGAGAACCGAGCACCCTGAGTACTGAGCACCCAGCACCCTGAGTACTGAGCCCCCAGCACCCTGAGTACTGAGCACCCAGCAACCTGAGCACTGAGCACCCAGCACCCTGAGAATGAGCACCCAGCACCATGAGTACTGAGCACCCAGCACCCTGAGTACTGAGCACTAAGCACCCAGAGCACTGAGCACCCAGCACCCCGAGCACGGAGCAACCAGGACCCCAAGCACTGAGAACTGAGCACCCAGCACCCTGAGTACTGAGCACCGAGCTCCCCGAGCACTCTGCACACTGAGTACTGAGCACCCAGCACCCCGAGCACTGAGCACCCTGCACCCTGAGCACTGAGCACCCAGCACCATGAGCACGGAGCACCCCGAGGACTGAGCACCCAGCACCCTGAGCACTGAGCACCCAGCACCTTGAGTACTGAGCACCGAGCACCTCGAGCACTAAGCAGCCAGCACCCTGAGTACTGAGCACCCAGCACCCTGAGCACTGAGCACCCAGAACCCTGAGCACTGAGCACCCAGCACCCTGAGCACTGAGCACCCAGCACCCCGAGCACTGAGCACCCAGCACCCTGAGTACTGAGCACAGAGCACTCTGAGCACTGAGCACCCAGCACCCTGAGTACTGAGCACCCAGCACCCTGAGTACTGAGCAAGCAGCACCCTGAGCACTGAGCACTGAGCACCCAGCACCCTGAGCACTGAGCACTGAGCACCCAGCACCACAGCCCTGAGCACCCAGCACCCCGAGCACTGAGCACCCAGCACCCTGAGCACTGAGCACCCAGCACCCTGAGTACTGAGCAACCAGCAACCTGAGTACTGAGCACCCAGCACCCTGAGTACTGAGCACTCAGCACCCTGAGTACTGAGCACCGAGCACACCGAGCAATGAGCACCCAGCACCCTGAGCACTGAGCACCCGGAGGACTGAGCACCCAGCACCCTGAGCACTGAGCAACGATCACCCTGAGCAGTGAGCACCCAGCACCCCGAGCACTGAGCACTCAGCACCCTGAGTACTGAGCACCCAGCACCCCGAGTACTGAGCACCCAGCACCCTGGGTACTGAGCACCCAGCACCCTGAGCACTGAGCACCCAGCACCCTGAGTACTGAGCACCCTGATTACTGAGCACTGAGCACCGAGCATCCTGAGTACTGAGCACCCAGCACCCCGAGCACTGAGGACCCAGCACCCTGAGCACTGAGCACCCAGCACCCTGAGCACTGAGCACCCAGCACCCTGAGTACTGAGCACTCAGCACCCTGAGTACTGAGTACCCAGCACCCTGAGCTCTGAGCACCCAGCACCCTGAGTACTGAGCACCGAGCACCCTGAGTACTGAGCACCCAGCACCCTTAGTACTGAGCACCCAGCACCCTGAGCACTGAGCACCCAGCACCCTGAGTACTGAGCACCCAGCACCACCCTCAGCACTGAGCACCCAGCACCCCGAGCACTGAGCACCCAGCTCCCTGAACACTGAGCACCCAGCACCCCGAGTACTGAGCAACCTGCACCCCGAGTACTGAGCACCGAGCACCCCGAGCACTGAGCACTCAGCACCCTGAGTACTGAGCACCCAGCACCCTGAGTACTGAGCACTGAGCACCCTGAGTACTGAGCACCCAGCACCCTGAGTACTGAGCCCCCAGCACCCTGAGTACTGAGCACCCAGCACCCCGAGCACTGAGCACCCAGCACCCCGAGAATGAGCACCCAGCACCCTGAGTACTGAGAACCGAGCACCCTGAGTACTGAGCACCCAGCACCCTGAGTACTGAGCAACCAGCTCCCTGAGTACTGAGCACCCAGCAACCCGAGCACTGAGCACCCAGCACCCTGAGAATGAGCACCCAGCACCATGAGTACTGAGCACCCAGCACCCTGAGTACTGAGCACTAAGCACCCAGAGCACTGAGCACCCAGCACCCCGAGCACGGAGCAACCAGGACCCCAAGCACTGAGAACTGAGCACCCAGCACCCTGAGTACTGAGCACCGAGCTCCGCGAGCACTGAGCACACTGAGTACTGAGCACCCAGCACCCCGAGCACTGAGCACCCAGCACCCTGAGCACTGAGCACCCAGCACCCTGAGTACTGAGTACCCAGCACCCTGAGCTCTGAGCACCCAGCACCCTGAGTACTGAGCACCGAGCACCCTGAGTACTGAGCACCCAGCAGCCTTAGTACTGAGCACCGAGCACCCTGAGCACTGAGCACCCAGCACCCTGAGTACTGAGCACCCAGCACCACCCTCAGCACTGAGCACCCAGCACCCCGAGCACTGAGCACCCAGCACCCTGAGCACTGAGCACCCAGCACCCCGAGTACTGAGCACCCTGCACCCCGAGTATAGAGCACCGAGCACCCCGAGCACTGAGCACCCAGCACCCTGAGTACTGAGGACCCAGCACCCTGAGTACTGAGCACTGAGCACCCCGAGTACTGAGCACCCAGCACCCCGAGCACTGAGCACCCAGCAATGTGAGTACTGAGAACAGATCACCCTGAGTACTGAGCACCCAGCACCCTGAGTACTGAGCCCCCAGCACCCTGAGTACTGAGCACCCAGCAACCCGAGCACTGAGCACCCAGCACCCTGAGAATGAGCACCCAGCACCATGAGTACTGAGCACTAAGCACCCAGAGCACTGAGCACCCAGCACCCCGAGCACGGAGCACTGAGCACCCTGAGCACTGAGCGCCCAGCACCACGAGTACTGAGCACCGAGCACCCTGAGTACTGAGCACCAAGCACCCCGAGTACTGAGCACTGAGCACCCTGAGTACTGAGCACGCAGCACCCTGAGCACTGAGCACCCAGCACCCTGAGTACTGAGCACTGAGACCCCTGAGTACTGAGCACCGAGCACCCTGAGTACTGAGCATCCAGCACCCTGATCACTGAGCACGGAGCACCCCGAGGACTGAGCACCCAGCACCCTGAGCACTGAGCACCCAGCACCTTGAGTACTGAGCACCGAGCACAACGAGCACTGAGCACCCAGCACCCTGAGTACTGAGCACCCAGCACCCTGAGCACTGAGCACCCAGCTCCCTGAGCACTGAGCACGCAGCACCCCGAGCACTGAGCACCCAGCACCCTGAGTCCTGAGCACAGAGCACCCTGAGCACTGAGCACTGAGCACCCAGCACCCTGAGCACTGAGCACCCAGCACCTTGAGTACTGAGCACCGAGCACAACGAGCACTGAGCACCCAGCACCCTGAGTACTGAGCACCCAGCACCCTGAGCACTGAGCACCCAGCACCACAGCCCTGAGCACCCAGCACCCCGAGCACTGAGCACCCAGCACCCTGAGCACTGAGCACCCATCACCCTGAGTACTGAGCAACCAGCAACCTGAGTACTGAGCACCCAGCACCCTGAGTACTGAGCACTCAGCACCCTGAGTACTGAGCACCGAGCACACCGATAAATGAGCACCCAGCACCCTGAGCACTGAGCACCCGGAGGACTGAGCACCCAGCACCCTGAGCACTGAGCACCGATCACCCTGAGCAGTGAGCACCCAGCACCCCGAGCACTGAGCACCCAGCACCCTGAGTACTGAGCACCCAGCACCCCGAGTACTGAGCACCCAGCACCCTGAGTACTGAGCACCCAGCACACAGAGCACTGAGCACCCAGCACCCTGAGTACTGAGCACCCTGATTACTGAGCACTGAGCACCGAGCATCCTGAGTACTGAGCACCCAGCATGCCGAGCACTGAGCACCCAGCACCCTGAGCACTGAGCACCCAGCACCCTGAGCACTGAGCACCCAGCACCCTGTGCAATGAGCACCCAGCACCCTGAGTACTGAGTACCCAGCACCCTGAGCTCTGAGCACCCAGCATCCTGAGTACTGAGCACCGATCACCCTGAGTACTGAGCACCCAGCACCCTTAGTACTGAGCACCCAGCACCCTGAGCACTGAGCACCCAGCACCCTGAGTACTGAGCACCCAGCACCACCCTCAGCACTGAGCACCGAGCACCCCGAGCACTGAGCACCCAGCACCCTGAGTACTGAGCACCCAGCACCCTGAGGACTGAGCACTGAGCACCCCGAGTACTGAGCACCCAGCACCCCGAGCACTGAGCACCCAGCACCCCGAGAATGAGCACCCAGCACCCTGAGTACTGAGAACCGAGCACCCTGATACTGAGCACACAGCAACCTGAGTACTGAGCCCCCAGCACCCTGAGTACTGAGCACCCAGCAACCCGAGCACTGAGCACCCAGCACCCTGAGAATGAGCACCCAGCACCATGAGTACTGAGCACCCAGCACCCTGAGTACTGAGCACTAAGCACCCAGAGCACTGAGCACCCAGCACCCCGAGCACGGAGCACCCAGGACCCCGAGCACTGAGAACTGAGCACCCATCACCCTGAGTACTGAGCACCGAGATCCCCGAGCACTGAGCACACTGAGTACTGAGCACCCAGCACCCCGAGCACTGAGCACCCAGCACCCTGAGCACTGAGCACCCAGCACCATGAGCACGGAGCACCCCGAGGACTGAGCACCCAGCACCCTGAGCACTGAGCACCCAGCACCTTGAGTACTGAGCACCGAGCACCTCGAGCACTAAGCACCCAGCACCCTGAGTACTGAGCACCCAGCACTCTGAGAACTGAGCACCCAGAACCCTGAGCACTGAGCACCCAGCACCCTGAGCACGGAGCACCCAGCACCCTGAGTACTGAGCACCCAACACCCAGAGTACTGAGCACCCAGCACCCTGAGCACTGAGCACCCAGCACCCTGAGTACTGAGCACCCAGCACCCTGAGTACTGAACACCCAGCACCCTGAGCACTGAGCACTGAGCACTGAGCACCCTGAGCACTGATCACCCAGCACCCCGAGTACTGAGCACCCACCACCCCGAGCACTGAGCACTGAGCACCCTGAGCACTGAGCACCCAGCACCCCGAGTACTGAGAACTGAGCACCCTGAGTACTGAGCACCAAGCACCCTGAGTACTGAGCACCCAGCACCCTGAGTATTGAGCACCCAGCACCCTGAGCACTGAGCACCCAGCACCCCGAGCCCTGAGCACCCAGCACCCTGAGTACTGTGCACAGAGCACTCTAAGCACTGAGCACCCAGTTCCCTGAGTACTGAGCACCCAGCACCCTGAGTCCTGAGCAACCAGCACCCTGAGCACTGAGCACTGAGCACCCAGCACCCTGAGCACTGAGCACTGAGCACCCAGCACCACAGCCCTGAGCACCCAGCACCCCGAGCACTGAGCACCCAGCACCCTGAGCACTGAGCACCCAGCACCCTGAGTACTGAGCAACCAGCAACCTGAGTACTGAGCACCCAGCACCCTGAGTACTGAGCACTCAGCACCCTGAGTACTGAGCACCGAGCACACCGAGCAATGAGCACCCAGCACCCTGAGCACTGAGCACCCGGAGGACTGAGCACCCAGCACCCTGAGCACTGTGCACCGATCACCCTGAGCAGTGAGCACCCAGCACCCCGAGCACTGAGAACTCAGCACCCTGAGTACTGAGCACCCAGCACCCCGAGTACTGAGCACCCAGCACCCTGAGTACTGAGCACCCAGCACCCCGAGCACTGAGCACCCAGAACCCTGAGTACTGAGCACCCTGATTACTGAGCACTGAGCACCGAGCATCCTGAGTACTGAGCACCCAGCACCCCGAGCACTGAGCACCCAGCACCCTGAGCACTGAGCACCCAGCACCCTGAGCACTGAGCACCCAGCACCCCGAGTACTGAGAACAGAGCACCCTGAGTACTGAGCACCAAGCACCCTGAGTACTGAGCACCCAGCACCCTGAGTACTGAGCACCCAGCACCCTGAGCTCTGAGCACCCAGCACCCCGAGCCCTGAGCACCCAGCACCCTGAGTACTGTGCACAGAGCACTCTGAGCACTGAGCACCCAGTACCCTGAGTACTGAGCACCCAGCACCCTGAGTCCTGAGCAACCAGCACCCTGAGCACTGAGCACTGAGCACCCAGCACCCTGAGCACTGAGCACTGAGCACCCAGCACCACAGCCCTGAGCACCCAGCACCCCGAGCACTGAGCACCCAGCACCCTGAGAACTGAGCACCCAGCACCCTGAGTACTGAGCAACCAGCAACCTGAGTACTGAGCACCCAGCACCCTGAGTACTGAGCACTCAGCACCCTGAGTACTGAGCACCGAGCACACCGAGCAATGAGCACCCAGCACCCTGAGCACTGAGCACCCGGAGGACTGAGCACCCAGCACCCTGAGCACTGTGCACCGATCACCCTGAGCAGTGAGCACCCAGCACCCCGAGCACTGAGCACTCAGCACCCTGAGTACTGAGCACCCAGCACCCCGAGTACTGAGCACCCAGCACCCTGAGTACTGAGCACCCAGCACCCCGAGCACTGAGCACCCAGAACCCTGAGTACTGAGCACCCTGATTACTGAGCACTGAGCACCGAGCATCCTGAGTACTGAGCACCCAGCACCCCGAGCACTGAGCACCCAGCACCCTGAGCACTGAGCACCCAGCACCCTGAGCACTGAGCACCCAGCACCCTGAGTACTGAGCACTCAGCACCTGAGTACTGAGTACCCAGCACCCTGAGCTCTGAGCACCCAGCACCCTGAGTACTGAGCACCGAGCACCCTGAGTACTGAGCACCCAGCACCCTTAGTACTGAGCACCCAGCACCCTGAGCACTGAGCACCCAGCACCCTGAGTACTGAGCACCCAGCACCACCCTCAGCACTGAGCACCCAGCACCCCGAGCACTGAGCACCCAGCTCCCTGAACACTGAGCACCCAGCACCCCGAGTACTGAGCACCCTGCACCCCGAGTACTGAGCACCGAGCACCCCGAGCACTGAGCACCCAGCACCCTGAGTACTGAGCACCCAGCACCCTGAGTACTGAGCACTGAGCACCCCGAGTACTGAGCACCCAGCTCCCCGAGCACTGAGCACCCAGCAACCTGAGTACTGAGATCAGATCACCCTGAGTTCTGAGCACCCAGCACCCTGAGTACTGAGCCCCCAGCACCCTGAGTACTGAGCACCCAGCACCCCGAGCACTGAGCACCCAGCACCCCGAGAATGAGCACCCAGCACCCTGAGTACTGAGAACCGAGCACCCTGAGTACTGAGCACCCAGCACCCTGAGTAATGAGCCCCCAGCACCCTGAGTACTGAGCACCCAGCAACCTGAGCACTGAGCACCCAGCACCCTGAGAATGAGCACCCAGCACCATGAGTACTGAGCACCCAGCACCCTGAGTACTGAGTACTAAGCACCCAGAGCACTGATCACCCAGCACCCCGAGCACGGAGCAACCAGGACCCCAAGCACTGAGAACTGAGCACCCAGCACCCTGAGTACTGAGCACCGAGCTCCCCGAGCACTCTGCACACTGAGTACTGAGCACCCAGCACCCCGAGCACTGAGCACCCTGCACCCTGAGCACTGAGCACCCAGCACCATGAGCACGGAGCACCCCGAGGACTGAGCACCCAGCACCCTGAGCACTGAGCACCCAGCACCTTGAGTACTGAGCACCGAGCACCTCGAGCACTAAGCACCCAGCACCCTGAGTACTGAGCACCCAGCACCCTGAGCACTGAGCACCCAGAACCCTGAGCACTGAGCACCCAGCACCCTGAGCACTGAGCACCCAGCACCCCGAGCACTGAGCACCCAGCACCCTGAGTACTGAGCACAGAGCACTCTGAGCACTGAGCACCCAGCACCCTGAGTACTGAGCACCCAGCACCCTGAGTACTGAGCAACCAGCACCGTGAGCACTGAGCACTGAGCACCCAGCACCCTGAGCACTGAGCACTGAGCACACAGCACCACAGCCCTGAGCACCCAGCACCCCGAGCACTGAGCACCCAGCACCCTGAGCACTGAGCACCCAGCACCCTGAGTACTGAGCAACCAGCAACCTGAGTACTGAGCACCCAGCACCCTGAGTACTGAGCACTCAGCACCCTGAGTACTGAGCACCGAGCACACCGAGCAATGAGCACCCAGCACCCTGAGCACTGAGCACCCGGAGGACTGAGCACCCAGCACCCTGAGCACTGAGCACCGATCACCCTGAGCAGTGAGCACCCAGCACCCCGAGCACTGAGCACTCAGCACCCTGAGTACTGAGCACCCAGCACCCCGAGTACTGAGCACCCAGCACCCTGAGTACTGAGCACCCAGCACCCCGAGCACTGAGCACCCAGCACCCTGAGTACTGAGCACCCTGATTACTGAGCACTGAGCACCGAGCATCCTGAGTACTGAGCACCCAGCACCCCGAGCACTGAGGACCCAGCACCCTGAGCACTGAGCACCCAGCACCCTGAGCACTGAGCACCCAGCACCCTGAGTACTGAGCACTCAGCACCCTGAGTACTGAGTACCCAGCACCCTGAGCTCTGAGCACCCAGCACCCTGAGTACTGAGCACCGAGCACCCTGAGTACTGAGCACCCAGCACCCTTAGTACTGAGCACCCAGCACCCTGAGCACTGAGCACCCAGCACCCTGAGTACTGAGCACCCAGCACCACCCTCAGCACTGAGCACCCAGCACCCCGAGCACTGAGCACCCAGCTCCCTGAACACTGAGCACCCAGCACCCCGAGTACTGAGCAACCTGCACCCCGAGTACTGAGCACCGAGCACCCCGAGCACTGAGCACCCAGCACCCTGAGTACTGAGCACCCAGCACCCTGAGTACTGAGCACTGAGCACCCTGAGTACTGAGCACCCAGCACCCCGAGCACTGAGCACCCAGCAACCTGAGTACTGAGAACAGATCACCCTGAGTACTGAGCACCCAGCACCCTGAGTACTGAGCCCCCAGCACCCTGAGTACTGAGCACCCAGCACCCCGAGCACTGAGCACCCAGCACCCCGAGAATGAGCACCCAGCACCCTGAGTACTGAGAACCGAGCACCCTGAGTACTGAGCACCCAGCACCCTGAGTACTGAGCCCCCAGCACCCTGAGTACTGAGCACCCAGCAACCCGAGCACTGAGCACCCAGCACCCTGAGAATGAGCACCCAGCACCATGAGTACTGAGCACCCAGCACCCTGAGTACTGAGCACTAAGCACCCAGAGCACTGAGCACCCAGCACCCCGAGCACGGAGCAACCAGGACCCCAAGCACTGAGAACTGAGCACCCAGCACCCTGAGTACTGAGCACCGAGCTCCCCGAGCACTGAGCACACTGAGTACTGAGCACCCAGCACCCCGAGCACTGAGCACCCAGCACCCTGAGCACTGAGCACCCAGCACCATGAGCACGGAGCACCCCGAGGACTGAGCACCCAGCACCCTGAGCACTGAGCACCCAGCACCTTGAGTACTGAGCACCGAGCACCTCGAGCTCTAAGCACCCAGCACCCTGAGTACTGAGCAACCAGCACCCTGAGCACTGAGCACCCAGAACCCTGAGCACTGAGCACCCAGCACCCTGAGCACGGAGCGCCCAGCACCCTGAGTAATGAGCACCCAACACCCAGAGTACTGAGCACTCAGCACCCTGAGAACTGAGTACCCAGCACCCTGAGCTCTGAGCACCCAGCACCCTGAGTACTGAGCACCGAGCACCCTGAGTACTGAGCACCCAGCACCCTGAGTACTGAGTACCCAGCACCCTGAGCTCTGAGCACCCAGCACCCTGAGTACTGAGCACCCAGCACCACCCTCAGCACTGAGCACCCAGCACCCCGAGCACTGAGCACCCAGCTCCCTGAGCACTGAGCACCCAGCACCCCGAGTACTGAGGACCCTGCACCCCGAGTACTGAGCACCGAGCACCCCGAGCACTGAGCACCCAGCACCCTGAGTACTGAGCACCCAGCACCCTGAGTACTGAGCACCCAGCACCCTGAGTACTGAACACCCAGCACCCTGAGCACTGAGCACTGAGCACCCTGAGCACTGAGTACTGAGCACCCTGAGCACTGAGCACCCAGCACCCCGAGTACTGAGCACCCAGCACCCCGAGCACTGAGCACCCAGCACCCCGAGCACTGAGCACTGAGCACGCTGAGCACTGAGCACCCAGCACCCCGAGTACTGAGCACTGAGCACCCTGAGTACTGAGCACCAAGCACCCTGAGTACTGAGCACCCAGCACCCTGAGCACTGAGAACCCAGCACCCTGAGCACTGAGCACCCAGCACCCTGAGCACTGAGCACCCAGCACCCCGAGTACTGAGCACCCAGCACCCCGAGCACTGAGCACCCAGCACCCCGAGCACTGAGCACTGAGCACCCTGAGCACTGAGCACCCAGCACCCCGAGTACTGAGCACTGAGGACCCTGAGTACTGAGCACCAAGCACCCTGAGTACTGAGCACCCAGCACCCTGAGTACTGAGCACCCAGCACCCTGAGCACTGAGCACCCAGCACCCCGAGCACTGAGCACCCAGCACCCTGAGTACTGAGCACAGAGCACTCTGAGCACTGAGCACCCAGCACCCTGAGTACTGAGCACCCAGCACCCTGAGTACTGAGCAACCAGCACCCTGAGCACTGAGCACTGAGCACCCAGCACCCTGAGCACTGAGCACTGAGCACCCAGCACCACAGCCCTGAGCACCCAGCACCCCGAGCACTGAGCACCCAGCACCCTGAGCACTGAGCACCCAGCACCCTGAGTACTGAGCAACCAGCAACCTGAGTACTGAGCACCGAGCACCCTGAGTACTGAGCACCCAGCACCCTGAGTACTGAGCCCCCAGCACCCTGAGTACTGAGCACCCAGCAACCCGAGCACTGAGCACCCAGCACCCTGAGTACTGAGAACCGAGCACCCTGAGTACTGAGCACCCAGCACCCCGAGAATGAGCACCCAGCACCCTGAGTACTGAGAACCGAGCACCCTGAGTACTGAGCACCCAGCACCCTGAGTACTGAGCCCCCAGCACCCTGAGTACTGAGCACCCAGCAACCCGAGCACTGAGCACCCAGCACCCTGAGAATGAGCACCCAGCACCATGAGTACTGAGCACCCAGCACCCTGAGTACTGAGCAATAAGCACCCAGAGCACTGAGCACCCAGCACCCCGAGCACGGAGCAACCAGGACCCCGAGCACTGAGAACTGAGCACCCAGCACCCTGAGTACTGAGCACCGAGCTCCCCGAGCACTGAGCACACTGAGTACTGAGCACCCAGCACCCCGAGCACTGAGCACCCAGCACCCTGAGCACTGAGCACCCAGCACCATGAGCACGGAGCACCCCGAGGACTGAGCACCCAGCACCCTGAGCACTGAGCACCCAGCACCATGAGTACTGAGCACCGAGCACCTCGAGCACTAAGCACCCAGCACCCTGAGTACTGAGCACCCAGCACCCTGAGCACTGAGCACCCAGAACCCTGTGCACTGAGCACCCAGCACCCTAAGCTCGGAGCACCCAGCACCCTGAGTACTGAGCACCCAACACCCAGAGTACTGAGCACCCAGCACCCTGAGTACTGAGTACCCAGCACCCTGAGCTCTGAGCACCCAGCACCCTGAGTACTGAGCACCGAGCACCCTGAGTACTGAGCACCCAGCACCCTTAGTACTGAGCACCCAGCACCCTGAGCACTGAGCACCCAGCACCCTGAGTACTGAGCACCCAGCACCACCCTCAGCACTGAGCACCCAGCACCCTGAGCACTGAGCACCCAGCTCCCTGAGCACTGAGCACCCAGCAGCCCGAGTACTGAGCACCCTGCACCCCGAGTACTGAGCACCGAGCACCCCGAGCACTGAGCACCCAGCACCCTGAGTACTGAGCACCCAGCACCCTGAGTACTGAGCACTGAGCACCCCGAGTACTGAGCACCCAGCACCCCGAGCACTGAGCACCCAGCAACCTGAGTACTGAGAACAGATCACCCTGAGTACTGAGCACCCAGCACCCTGAGTACTGAGCCCCCAGCACCCTGAGTACTGAGCACCCAGCACCCCGACAATGAGCACCCAGCACCCTGAGTACTGAGAACCGAGCACCCTGAGTACTGAGCACCCAGCACCCTGAGTACTGAGCTCCCAGCACCCCGACAATGAGCACCCAGCACCCTGAGTACTGAGAACCGAGCACCCTGAGTACTGAGCACCCAGCACCCTGAGTACTGATCCCCCAGCACCCTGAGTACTAAGCACCCAGCAACCCGAGCACTGAGCACCCAGCACCCTGAGAATGAGCACCCAGCACCATGAGTACTGAGCACCCAGCACCCTGAGTACTGAGCACTAAGCACCCAGAGCACTGAGCACCCAGCACCCCGAGCACGGAGCACCCAGGACCCCGAGCACTGAGAACTGAGCACCCAGCACCCTGAGTACTGAGCACCGAGCTCCCCGAGCACTGAGCACACTGAGTACTGAGCACCCAGCACCCCGAGCACTGAGCACCCAGCACCCTGAGCACAGAGCACCCAGCACCCTGAGCACGGAGCACCCCGAGTACTGAGCACCCAGCACCCTGAGAATGAGCACCCAGCACCCTGAGCACTGAGCACCCAGCACCTTGAGTACTGAGCACCGAGCACCTCGAGCACTAAGCACCCAGCACCCTGAGTACTGAGCACCCAGCACCCTGAGCACTGAGCACCCAGAACCCTGAGCACTGAGCACCCAGCACCCTGAGCACGGAGCACCCAGCACCCTGAGTACTGAGCACCCAACACCCAGAGTACTGAGCACCCAGCACCCTGAGCACTGAGCACCCAGCACCCTGAGTACTGAGCACCCAGCACCCAGAGTACTGAACACCCAGCACCCTGAGCACTGAGCACTGAGCACCCTGAGCACTGAGTACTGAGCACTGAGCACTCTGAGCACTGAGCACCCAGCACCCCGAGTACTGAGCACCCAGCACCCCGAGCACTGAGCACCCAGCGCCCCGAGCACTGAGCACCCAGCACCCCGAGCACTGAGCACTGAGCACCCTGAGCACTGAGCACCCAGCACCCCGAGTACTGAGCACTGAGCACCCTGAGTACTGAGCACCAAGCACCCCGAGAACTGAGCACTGAGCACCCTGAGTACTGAGCACCCAGCACCCTGAGCACTGAGCACCCAGCACCCTGAGTACTGAGCACTGAGAACCCTGAGTACTGAGCACCGAGCACCCTGAGTACTGAACACCCAGCACCCTGATCACTGAGCACGGAGCACCCCGAGGACTGAGCACCGAGCACAACGAGCACTGAGCACCCAGCACCCTGAGTACTGAGCACCCAGCACCCTGAGCACTGAGCACCCAGATCCCTGAGCACTGAGCACGCAGCACCCCGAGCACTGAGCACCCAGCACCCTGAGTACTTAGCACAGAGCACCCTGAGCACTGAGCACCCAGCACCCTGAGTACTGAGCACCCAGCACCCTGAGTACTGAGCAACCAGCACCCTGAGCACTGAGCACTGAGCACCCAGCACCCTGAGCACTGAGCACTGAGCACCCAGCACCACAGCCCTGAGCACCCAGCACCCCGAGCACTGAGCACCCAGCACCCTGAGTACTGAGCACTCAGCACCCTGAGTACTGAGCACCGAGCACCCTGAGTACTGAGCACCCTGATTACTGAGCACTGAGCACCGAGCATCCTGAGTACTGAGCACCCAGCACCCCGAGCACTGAGCACCCAGCACCCTGAGCACTGAGCACCCAGCACCCTGAGCACTGAGCACCCAGCACCCTGAGTACTGAGCACTCAGCACCCTGAGTACTGAGTACTCAGCACCCTGAGCTCTGAGCACTCAGCACCCTGAGTACTGTGCACCGAGCACCCTGAGTACTGAGCACCCAGCACCCTTAGTACTGAGCACCCAGCACCCTGAGCACTGAGCACCCAGCACCCTGAGTACTGAGCACCCAGCACCACCCTCAGCACTGAGCACCCAGCACCCCGAGCACTGAGCACCCAGCTCCCTGAACACTGAGCACCCAGCACCCCGAGTACTGAGCACCCTGCACCCCGAGTACTGAGCACCCAGCACCCTGAGTACTTAACACTGAGCACCCCGAGTACTGAGCACGCAGCACCCCGACCACTGAGCACCCAGCAACCTGAGTACTGAGAACAGATCACCCTGAGTACTGAGCACCCAGCACCCTGAGTACTGAGCCCCCAGCACCCTGAGTACTGAGCACCCAGCACCCCAAGCACTGAGCACCCAGCACCCCAAGAATGAGCACCCAGCACCCTGAGTACTGAGAACCGAGCACCCTGAGTACTGATCACCCAGCACCCTGAGTACTGAGCCCCCAGCACCCTGAGTACTGAGCACCCAGCACCCCGAGCACTGAGCACCCAGCACCCTGAGAATGAGCACCCAGCACCATGAGTACTGAGCACCCAGCACCCTGAGTACTGAGCACTAAGCACCCAGAGCACTGAGCACCCAGCACCCCGAGCACGGAGCAACCAGGACCCCAAGCACTGAGAACTGAGCACCCAGCACCCTGAGTACTGAGCACCGAGCTCCCCGAGCACTGAGCACACTGAGTACTGAGCACCCAGCACCCCGAGCACTGAGCACCCAGCACCCTGAGCACTGAGCACCCAGCACCATGAGCACGGAGCACCCCGAGGACTGAGCACCCAGCACCCTGAGCACTGAGCACCCAGCACCTTGAGTACTGAGCACCGAGCACCTCGAGCACTAAGCACCCAGCACCCTGAGTACTGAGCACCCAGCACCCTGAGCACTGAGCACCCAGAACCCTGAGCACTGAGCACCCAGCACCCTGAGCACGGAGCACCCAGCACCCTAAGTACTGATCACCCAACACCCAGAGTACTGAGCACGCAGCACCCTGAGAACTGAGTACCCAGCACCCTGAGCTCTGAGCACCCAGCACCCTGAGTACTGAGCACCGAGCACCCTGAGTACTGAGCACCCAGCACCCTTAGTACTGAGCACCCAGCACCCTGAGCACTGAGCACCCAGCACCCTGAGTACTGAGCACCCAGCACCACCCTCAGCACTGAGCACCCAGCACCCCGAGCACTGAGCACCCAGCTCCCTGAGCACTGAGCACCCAGCACCCCGAGTACTGAGCACCCTGCACCCCGAGTACTGAGCACCGAGCACCCCGAGCACTGAGCACCCAGCACCCTGAGTACTGAGCACCCAGCACCCTGAGTACTGAGCACCCAGCACCCTGAGTACTGAACACCCAGCACCCTGAGCACTGAGCACTGAGCACCCTGAGCACTGAGTACTGAGCACCCTGAGCACTGAGCACCCAGCACCCCGAGTACTGAGCACCCAGCACCCCGAGCACTGAGCACCCAGCACCCCGAGCACTGAGCACTGAGCACCCTGAGCACTGAGCACCCAGCACCCCGAGTACTGAGCACAGAGCACTCTGAGCACTGAGCACCCAGCACCCTGAGTACTGAGCACCCAGCACCCTAAGTACTGAGCACCCAGCACCACCCTCAGCACTGAGCACCCAGCACCCCCAGCACTGAGCACCCAGCTCCCTGAACACTGAGCACCCAGCACCCCGAGTACTGAGCACCCTGCACCCCGAGTACTGAGCACCGAGCACCCCGAGCACTGAGCACCCAGCACCCTGAGTACTGAGCACCCAGCTCCCTGAGTACTGAGCCCTGAGCACCCCGAGTACTGAGCACCCAGAACCCCGAGCAATGAGCACCCAGCAACCTGAGTACTGAGAACAGATCACCCTGAGTACTGAGCACCCAGCACCCTGAGTACTGAGCCCCCAGCACCCTGAGTACTGAGCACCCAGCACCCCGAGCACTGAGCACCCAGCACCCCGAGAATGAGCACCCAGCACCCTGAGTTCTGAGCCCCCAGCACCCTGAGTACTGAGCACCCAGCAACCCGAGCACTGAGCACCCAGCACCCTGAGAATGAGCACCCAGCAACATGAGTAATGAGCACCCAGCACCCTGAGTACTGAGCACTAAGCACCCAGAGCACTGAGCACCCAGCACCCCGAGCACGGAGCACCCAGGACCCCGAGCACTGAGAACTGAGCACCCAGCACCCTGAGTACTGAGCACCGAGCTCCCCGAGCACTGAGCACACTGAGTATTGAGCACCCAGCACCCCGAGCACTGAGCACCCAGCACCCTGAGCACAGAGCCCCCAGCACCCTGAGCACGGAGCACCCCGAGTACTGAGCACCCAGCACCCTGAGAATGAGCACCCAGCACCCCGAGTACTGATCACCCAGCACCCTGAGAATGAGCACCCAGCACCCTGAGCACTGAGCACCCAGCACCTTGAGTACTGAGCACCCAGCACCCCGAGCACTGAGCACCCAGCACCCTGAGCACAGAGCACCCAGCACCCTGAGCACGGAGCACCCCGAGTACTGAGCACCCAGCACCCTGAGAATGAGCACCCAGCACCCTGAGCACTGAGCACCCAGCACCTTGAGTACTGAGCACCGAGCACCTCGAGCACTAAGCACCCAGCACCCTGAGTACTGAGCACCCAGCACCCTGAGCACTGAGCACCCAGAACCCTGAGCACTGAGCACCCAGCACCCTGAGCACGGAGCCCCCAGCACCCTGAGTACTGAGCACCCAACACCCAGAGTACTGAGCACCCAGCACCCTGAGCACTGAGCACCCAGCACCCTGAGCACGGAGCACCCAGCACCCTGAGTACTGAGCACCCAACACCCAGAGTACTGAGCACCCAGCACCCTGAGCACTGAGCACCCAGCACCCTGAGTACTGAGCACCCAGCACCCAGAGTACTGAACACCCAGCACCCTGAGCACTGAGCACTGAGCACCCTGAGCACTGAGTACTGAGCACTGAGCACTCTGAGCACTGAGCACCCAGCACCCCGAGTACTGAGCACCCAGCACCCCGAGCACTGAGCACCCAGCGCCCCGAGCACTGAGCACCCAGCACCCCGAGCACTGAGCACTGAGCACCCTGAGCACTGAGCACCCAGCACCCCGAGTACTGAGCACTGAGCACCCTGAGTACTGAGCACCAAGCACCCCGAGAACTGAGCACTGAGCACCCTGAGTACTGAGCACCCAGCACCATGAGCACTGAGCACCCAGCACCCTGAGTACTGAGCACTGAGAACCCTGAGTACTGAGCACCGAGCACCCTGAGTACTGAACACCCAGCACCCTGATCACTGAGCACGGAGCACCCCGAGGACTGAGCACCGAGCACAACGAGCACTGAGCACCCAGCACCCTGAGTACTGAGCACCCAGCACCCTGAGCACTGAGCACCCAGCTCCCTGAGCACTGAGCACGCAGCACCCCGAGCACTGAGCACCCAGCACCCTGAGTACTTAGCACAGAGCACCCTGAGCACTGAGCACCCAGCACCCTGAGTACTGAGCACCCAGCACCCTGAGTACTGAGCAACCAGCACCCTGAGCACTGAGCACTGAGCACCCAGCACCCTGAGCACTGAGCACTGAGCACCCAGCACCACAGCCCTGAGCACCCAGCACCCCGAGCACTGAGCACCAAGCACCCTGAGTACTGAGCACTCAGCACCCTGAGTACTGAGCACCGAGCACCCTGAGTACTGAGCACCCTGATTACTGAGCACTGAGCACCGAGCATCCTGAGTACTGAGCACCCAGCACCCCGAGCACTGAGCACCCAGCACCCTGAGCACTGAGCACCCAGCACCCTGAGCACTGAGCACCCAGCACCCTGAGTACTGAGCACTCAGCACCCTGAGTACTGAGTACCCAGCACCCTGAGCTCTGAGCACCCAGCACCCTGAGTACTGAGCACCGAGCACCCTGAGTACTGAGCACCCAGCACCCTTAGTACTGAGCACCCAGCACCCTGAGCACTGAACACCCAGCACCCTGAGTACTGAGCACCCAGCACCACCCTCAGCACTGAGCACCCAGCACCCCGAGCACTGAGCACCCAGCTCCCTGAGCACTGAGCACCCAGCACCCTGAGCACTGAGCACCCAGCACCCTGAGTACTGAGCACGCAGCACCCTGAGTACTGAGTACCCAGCACCCTGAGCTCTGAGCACCCAGCACCCTGAGTACTGAGCACCGAGCACCCTGAGTACTGAGCACCCAGCACCCTTAGTACTGAGCACCCAGCACCCTGAGCACTGAGCACCCAGCACCCTGAGTACTGAGCACCCAGCACCACCCTCAGCACTGAGCACCCAGCACCCCGAGCACTGAGCACCCAGCTCCCTGAGCACTGAGCACCCAGCACCCCGAGTACTGAGCACCCTGCACCCCGAGTACTGAGCACCGAGCACCCCGAGCACTGAGCACCCAGCACCCTGAGTACTGAGCACCCAGCACCCTGAGTACTGAGCACCCAGCACCCTGAGTACTGAACACCCAGCACCCTGAGCACTGAGCACTGAGCAACCTGAGCACTGAGTACTGAGCACCCTGAGCACTGAGCACCCAGCACCCCGAGTACTGAGCACCCAGCACCCCGAGCACTGAGCACCCAGCACCCCGAGCACTGAGCACTGAGCACCCTGAGCACTGAGCACCCAGCACCCCGAGTACTGAGCACTGAGCACCCTGAGTACTGAGCACCAAGCACCCTGAGTACTGAGCACCCAGCACCCTGAGTACTGAGCACCCAGCACCTGAGCACTGAGCACCCAGCACCCCGAGCACTGAGCACCCAGCACCCTGAGTACTGAGCACAGAGCACTCTGAGCACTGAGCACCCAGCACCCTGAGTACTGAGCACCCAGCACCCTGAGTACTGAGCACCCAGCACCACCCTCAGCACTGAGCACCCAGCACCCCCAGCACTGAGCACCCAGCTCCCTGAACACTGAGCACCCAGCACCCCGAGTACTGAGCACCCTGCACCCCGAGTACTGAGCACCGAGCACCCCGAGCACTGAGCACCCAGCACCCTGAGTACTGAGCACCCAGCTCCCTGAGTACTGAGCCCTGAGCACCCCGAGTACTGAGCACCCAGAACCCCGAGCAATGAGCACCCAGCAACCTGAGTACTGAGAACAGATCACCCTGAGTACTGAGCACCCAGCACCCTGAGTACTGAGCCCCCAGCACCCTGAGTACTGAGCACCCAGCACCCCGAGCACTGAGCACCCAGCACCCCGAGAATGAGCACCCAGCACCCTGAGTTCTGAGCCCCCAGCACCCTGAGTACTGAGCACCCAGCAACCCGAGCACTGAGCACCCAGCACCCTGAGAATGAGCACCCAGCAACATGAGTAATGAGCACCCAGCACCCTGAGTACTGAGCACTAAGCACCCAGAGCACTGAGCACCCAGCACCCCGAGCACGGAGCACCCAGGACCCCGAGCACTGAGAACTGAGCACCCAGCACCCTGAGTACTGAGCACCGAGCTCCCCGAGCACTGAGCACACTGAGTATTGAGCACCCAGCACCCCGAGCACTGAGCACCCAGCACCCTGAGCACAGAGCACCCAGCACCCTGAGCACGGAGCACCCCGAGTACTGAGCACCCAGCACCCTGAGAATGAGCACCCAGCACCCCGAGTACTGAGCACCCAGCACCCTGAGAATGAGCACCCAGCACCCTGAGCACTGAGCACCCAGCACCTTGAGTACTGAGCACCCAGCACCCCGAGCACTGAGCACCCAGCACCCTGAGCACAGAGCACCCAGCACCCTGAGCACGGAGCACCCCGAGTACTGAGCACCCAGCACCCTGAGAATGAGCACCCAGCACCCTGAGCACTGAGCACCCAGCACCTTGAGTACTGAGCACCGAGCACCTCGAGCACTAAGCACCCAGCACCCTGAGTACTGAGCACCCAGCACCCTGAGCACTGAGCACCCAGAACCCTGAGCACTGAGCACCCAGCACCCTGAGCACGGAGCCCCCAGCACCCTGAGTACTGAGCACCCAACACCCAGAGTACTGAGCACCCAGCACCCTGAGCACTGAGCACCCAGCACCCTGAGCACGGAGCACCCAGCACCCTGAGTACTGAGCACCCAACACCCAGAGTACTGAGCACCCAGCACCCTGAGCACTGAGCACCCAGCACCCTGAGTACTGAGCACCCAGCACCCAGAGTACTGAACACCCAGCACCCTGAGCACTGAGCACTGAGCACCCTGAGCACTGAGTACTGAGCACTGAGCACTCTGAGCACTGAGCACCCAGCACCCCGAGTACTGAGCACCCAGCACCCCGAGCACTGAGCACCCAGCGCCCCGAGCACTGAGCACCCAGCACCCCGAGCACTGAGCACTGAGCACCCTGAGCACTGAGCACCCAGCACCCCGAGTACTGAGCACTGAGCACCCTGAGTACTGAGCACCAAGCACCCCGAGAACTGAGCACTGAGCACCCTGAGTACTGAGCACCCAGCACCATGAGCACTGAGCACCCAGCACCCTGAGTACTGAGCACTGAGAACCCTGAGTACTGAGCACCGAGCACCCTGAGTACTGAACACCCAGCACCCTGATCACTGAGCACGGAGCACCCCGAGGACTGAGCACCGAGCACAACGAGCACTGAGCACCCAGCACCCTGAGTACTGAGCACCCAGCACCCTGAGCACTGAGCACCCAGCTCCCTGAGCACTGAGCACGCAGCACCCCGAGCACTGAGCACCCAGCACCCTGAGTACTTAGCACAGAGCACCCTGAGCACTGAGCACCCAGCACCCTGAGTACTGAGCACCCAGCACCCTGAGTACTGAGCAACCAGCACCCTGAGCACTGAGCACTGAGCACCCAGCACCCTGAGCACTGAGCACTGAGCACCCAGCACCACAGCCCTGAGCACCCAGCACCCCGAGCACTGAGCACCAAGCACCCTGAGTACTGAGCACTCAGCACCCTGAGTACTGAGCACCGAGCACCCTGAGTACTGAGCACCCTGATTACTGAGCACTGAGCACCGAGCATCCTGAGTACTGAGCACCCAGCACCCCGAGCACTGAGCACCCAGCACCCTGAGCACTGAGCACCCAGCACCCTGAGCACTGAGCACCCAGCACCCTGAGTACTGAGCACTCAGCACCCTGAGTACTGAGTACCCAGCACCCTGAGCTCTGAGCACCCAGCACCCTGAGTACTGAGCACCGAGCACCCTGAGTACTGAGCACCCAGCACCCTTAGTACTGAGCACCCAGCACCCTGAGCACTGAACACCCAGCACCCTGAGTACTGAGCACCCAGCACCACCCTCAGCACTGAGCACCCAGCACCCCGAGCACTGAGCACCCAGCTCCCTGAACACTGAGCACCCAGCACCCCGAGTACTGAGCACCCTGCACCCCGAGTACTGAGCACCCAGCACCCTGAGTACTTAGCACTGAGCACCCCGAGTACTGAGCACGCAGCACCCCGACCACTGAGCACCCAGCAACCTGAGTACTGAGAACAGATCACCCTGAGTACTGAGCACCCAGCACCCTGAGTACTGAGCCCCCAGCACCCTGAGTACTGAGCACCCAGCACCCCGAGCACTGAGCACCCAGCACCCCGAGAATGAGCACCCAGCACCCTGAGTACTGAGAACCGAGCACCCTGAGTACTGAGCACCCAGCACCCTGAGTACTGAGCACCCAGCACCCTGAGTACTGAGCACCCAGCACCCCGAGCACTGAGCACCCAGCACCCTGAGAATGAGCACCCAGCACCATGAGTACTGAGCACCCAGCACCCTGAGTACTGAGCACTAAGCACCCAGAGCACTGAGCACCCAGCACCCCGAGCACGGAGCAACCAGGACCCCAAGCACTGAGAACTGAGCACCCAGCACCCTGAGTACTGAGCACCGAGCTCCCCGAGCACTGAGCACACTGAGTACTGAGCACCCAGCACCCCGAGCACTGAGCACCCAGCACCCTGAGCACTGAGCACCCAGCACCATGAGCACGGAGCACCCCGAGGACTGAGCACCCAGCACCCTGAGCACTGAGCACCCAGCACCTTGAGTACTGAGCACCGAGCACCTCGAGCACTAAGCACCCAGCACCCTGAGTACTGAGCACCCAGCACCCTGAGCACTGAGCACCCAGAACCCTGAGCACTGAGCACCCAGCACCCTGAGCACGGAGCACCCAGCACCCTAAGTACTGATCACCCAACACCCAGAGTACTGAGCACCCAGCACCCTGAGAACTGAGTACCCAGCACCCTGAGCTCTGAGCACCCAGCACCCTGAGTACTGAGCACCGAGCACCCTGAGTACTGAGCACCCAGCAACCTTAGTACTGAGCACCCAGCACCCTGAGCACTGAGCACCCAGCACCCTGAGTACTGAGCACCCAGCACCACCCTCAGCACTGAGCACCCAGCACCCCGAGCACTGAGCACCTAGCTCCCTGAGCACTGAGCACCCAGCACCCCGAGTACTGAGCACCCTGCACCCCGAGTACTGAGCACCGAGCACCCCGAGCACAGAGCACCCAGCACCCTGAGTACTGAGCACCCAGCACCCTGAGTACTGAGCACCCAGCACCCTGAGTACTGAACACCCAGCACCCTGAGCACTGAGCACTGAGCACCCTGAGCACTGAGTACTGAGCACTGAGCACCCTGAGCACTGAGCACCCAGCACCCCGAGTACTGAGCACCCAGCACCCCGAGCACTGAGCACCCAGCACCCCGAGCACTGAGCACTGAGCACCCTGAGCACTGAGCACCCAGCACCCCGAGTACTGAGCACTGAGCACCCTGAGTACTGAGCACCAAGCACCCTGAGTACTGAGCACCCAGCACCCTGAGTACTGAGCACCCAGCACCCTGAGCACTGAGCACCCAGCACCCCGAGCACTGAGCACCCAGCACCCTGAGTACTGAGCACAGAGCACTCTGAGCACTGAGCACCCAGCACCCTGAGTACTGAGCACCCAGCACCCTGAGTACTGAGCACCCAGCACCACCCTCAGCACTGAGCACCCAGCACCCCGAGCACTGAGCACCCAGCTCCCTGAACACTGAGCACCCAGCACCCCGAGTACTGAGCACCCTGCACCCCGAGTACTGAGCACCGAGCACCCCGAGCACTGAGCACCCAGCACCCTGAGTACTGAGCACCCAGCACCCTGAGTACTGAGCCCTGAGCACCCCGAGTACTGAGCACCCAGAACCCCGAGCAATGAGCACCCAGCACCCTGAGTACTGAGCACCGAGCTCCCCGAGCACTGAGCACACTGAGTACTGAGCACCCAGCACCCCGAGCACTGAGCACCCAGCACCCTGAGTACTGAGCACTGAGAACCCTGAGTACTGAGCACCGAGCACCCTGAGTACTGAACACCCAGCACCCTGATCACTGAGCACGGAGCACCCCGAGGACTGAGCACCGAGCACAACGAGCACTGAGCACCCAGCACCCTGAGTACTGAGCACCCAGCACCCTGAGCACTGAGCACCCAGCTCCCTGAGCACTGAGCACGCAGCACCCCGAGCACTGAGCACCCAGCACCCTGAATACTTAGCACAGAGCACCCTGAGCACTGAGCACCCAGCACCCTGAGTACTGAGCACCCAGCACCCTGAGTACTGAGCAACCAGCACCCTGAGCACTGAGCACTGAGCACCCAGCACCCTGAGCACTGAGCACTGAGCACCCAGCACCACAGCCCTGAGCACCCAGCACCCCGAGCACTGAGCACCAAGCACCCTGAGTACTGAGCACTCAGCACCCTGAGTACTGAGCACCGAGCACCCTGAGTACTGAGCACCCTGATTACTGAGCACTGAGCACCGAGCATCCTGAGTACTGAGCACCCAGCACCCCGAGCACTGAGCACCCAGCACCCTGAGCACTGAGCACCCAGCACCCTGAGCACTGAGCACCCAGCACCCTGAGTACTGAGCACTCAGCACCCTGAGTACTGAGTACCCAGCACCCTGAGCTCTGAGCACCCAGCACCCTGAGTACTGAGCACCGAGCACCCTGAGTACTGAGCACCCAGCACCCTTAGTACTGAGCACCCAGCACCCTGAGCACTGAACACCCAGCACCCTGAGTACTGAGCACCCAGCACCACCCTCAGCACTGAGCACCCAGCACCCCGAGCACTGAGCACACAGCTCCCTGAACACTGAGCACCCAGCACCCCGAGTACTGAGCACCCTGCACCCCGAGTACTGAGCACCCAGCACCCTGAGTACTTAGCACTGAGCACCCCGAGTACTGAGCACGCAGCACCCCGACCACTGAGCACCCAGCAACCTGAGTACTGAGAACAGATCACCCTGAGTACTGAGCACCCAGCACCCTGAGTACTGAGCCCCCAGCACCCTGAGTACTGAGCACCCAGCACCCCGAGCACTGAGCACCCAGCACCCCGAGAATGAGCACCCAGCACCCTGAGTACTGAGAACCGAGCACCCTGAGTACTGAGCACCCAGCACCCTGAGTACTGAGCACCCAGCACCCTGAGTACTGAGCACCCAGCACCCCGAGCACTGAGCACCCAGCACCCTGAGAATGAGCACCCAGCACCATGAGTACTGAGCACCCAGCACCCTGAGTACTGAGCACTAAGCACCCAGAGCACTGAGCACCCAGCACCCCGAGCACGGAGCAACCAGGACCCCAAGCACTGAGAACTGAGCACCCAGCACCCTGAGTACTGAGCACCGAGCTCCCCGAGCACTGAGCACACTGAGTACTGAGCACCCAGCACCCCGAGCACTGAGCACCCAGCACCCTGAGCACTGAGCACCCAGCACCATGAGCACGGAGCACCCCGAGGACTGAGCACCCAGCACCCTGAGCACTGAGCACCCAGCACCTTGAGTACTGAGCACCGAGCACCTCGAGCACTAAGCACCCAGCACCCTGAGTACTGAGCACCCAGCACCCTGAGCACTGAGCACCCAGAACCCTGAGCACTGAGCACCCAGCACCCTGAGCACGGAGCACCCAGCACCCTAAGTACTGATCACCCAACACCCAGAGTACTGAGCACCCAGCACCCTGAGAACTGAGTACCCAGCACCCTGAGCTCTGAGCACCCAGCACCCTGAGTACTGAGCACCGAGCACCCTGAGTACTGAGCACCCAGCAACCTTAGTACTGAGCACCCAGCAACCTGAGCACTGAGCAACCAGCACCCTGAGTACTGAGCACCCAGCACCACCCTCAGCACTGAGCACCCAGCACCCCGAGCACTGAGCACCTAGCTCCCTGAGCACTGAGCACCCAGCACCCCGAGTACTGAGCACCCTGCACCCCAAGTACTGAGCACCGAGCACCCCGAGCACAGAGCACCCAGCACCCTGAGTACTGAGCACCCAGCACCCTGAGTACTGAGCACCCAGCACCCTGAGTACTGAACACCCAGCACCCTGAGCACTGAGCACTGAGCACCCTGAGCACTGAGTACTGAGCACTGAGCACCCTGAGCACTGAGCACCCAGCACCCCGAGTACTGAGCACCCAGCACCCCGAGCACTGAGCACCCAGCACCCCGAGCACTGAGCACTGAGCACCCTGAGCACTGAGCACCCAGCACCCCGAGTACTGAGCACTGAGCACCCTGAGTACTGAGCACCAAGCACCCTGAGTACTGAGCACCCAGCACCCTGAGTACTGAGCACCCAGCACCCTGAGCACTGAGCACCCAGCACCCCGAGCACTGAGCACCCAGCACCCTGAGTACTGAGCACAGAGCACTCTGAGCACTGAGCACCCAGCACCCTGAGTACTGAGCACCCAGCACCCTGAGTACTGAGCACCCAGCACCACCCTCAGCACTGAGCACCCAGCACCCCGAGCACTGAGCACCCAGCTCCCTGAACACTGAGCACCCAGCACCCCGAGTACTGAGCACCCTGCACCCCGAGTACTGAGCACCGAGCACCCCGAGCACTGAGCACCCAGCACCCTGAGTACTGAGCACCCAGCACCCTGAGTACTGAGCCCTGAGCACCCCGAGTACTGAGCACCCAGAACCCCGAGCAATGAGCACCCAGCACCCTGAGTACTGAGCACCGAGCTCCCCGAGCACTGAGCACACTGAGTACTGAGCACCCAGAACCCCGAGCACTGAGCACCCAGCACCCTGAGCACTGAGCACCCAGCACCATGAGCACGGAGCACCCCGAGGACTGAGCACCCATCACCCTGAGCACTGAGCACCCAGCACCTTGAGTACTGAGCACCGAGCACCTCGAGCACTAAGCACCCAGCACCCTGAGTACTGAGCACCCAGCACAATGAGCACTGAGCACCCAGAAACCCTGAGCACTGAGAACCCAGCACCCTGAGCACGGAGCACCCAGCACCCTGAGTACTGAGCACCCAACACCCAGAGTACTGAGCACCCAGCACCCTGAGAACTGAGTACCCAGCACCCTGAGCTCTGAGCACCCAGCACCCTGAGTACTGAGCACCGAGCACCCTGAGTACTGAGCACCCAGCACCCTTAGTACTGAGCACCCAGCACCCTGAGCAATGAGCACCCAGCACCCTGAGTACTGAGCACCCAGCAACACCCTCAGCACTGAGCACCCAGCACCCCGAGCACTGAGCACCCAGCTCCCTGAGCACTCAGCACCCAGCACCCCGAGTACTGAGCACCCTGCACCCCGAGTACTGAGCACCGAGCACCCCGAGCACTGAGCACCCAGCACCATGAGTACTGAGCACCCAGCACCCTGAGTACTGAGCACCCAGCACCCTGAGTCCTGAACACCCAGCACCCTGAGCACTGAGCACTGAGCACCCTGAGCACTGAGTACTGAGCACTGAGCACCCTAAGCACTGAGCACCCAGCACCCCGAGTACTGAGCACCCAGCACCCCGAGCACTGAGCACCCAGCACCCCGAGCACTGAGCACTGAGCACCCTGAGCACTGAGCACCCAGCACCCCGAGTACTGAGCACTGAGCACCCTGAGTACTGAGCACCAAGCACCCTGAGTACTGAGCACCCAGCACCCTGAGTACTGAGCACCCAGCACCCTGAGCACTGAGCACCCAGCACCCCGAGCACTGAGCACCCAGCACCCTGAGTACTGAGCACAGAGCACTCTGAGCACTGAGCACCCAGCACCCTGAGTACTGAGCACCCAGCACCCTGAGTACTGAGCAACCAGCACCCTGAGCACTGAGCACTGAGCACCCAGCACCCTGATCACTGAGCACTGAGAACCCAGCATCACAGCCCTGAGCACCCAGCACCCCGAGCACTGAGCACCCAGCACCCTGAGTACTGAGCACCCAGCACCCTGAGTACTGAGCAACCAGCAACCTGAGTACTGAGCACCCAGCACCATGAGCACTGAGCACCCAGCAACCTGAGTACTGAGAACAGATCACCCTGAGTACTGAGCACCCAGCACCCTGAGTACTGAGCCACCAGCACCCTGAGTACTGAGCACCCAGCACCCCGAGCACTGAGCACCCAGCAACCCGAGAATGAGCACCCAGCACCCTGAGTACTGAGAACCGAGCACCCTGAGTACTGAGCACCCAGCAACCCGAGCACTGAGCACCCAGCACCCTGAGAATGAGCACCCAGCACCATGAGTACTGAGCACCCAGCACCCTGAGTACTGAGCACTAAGCACCCAGAGCACTGAGCACCCAGCACCCCGAGCACGGAGCAACCAGGACCCCGAGCACTGAGAACTGAGCACCCAGCACCCTGAGTACTGAGCACCGTGCTCCCCGAGCACTGAGCACACTGAGTACTGAGCACCCAGCACCCCGAGCACTGAGCACCCAGCACCCTGAGCACTGAGCACCCAGCACCATGAGCACGGAGCACCCCGAGGACTGAGCACCCTGCACCCTGAGCACTGAGCACCCAGCACCTTGAGTACTGAGCACCGAGCACCTCGAGCACTAAGCACCCAGCACCCTGAGTACTGAGCACCCAGCACCCTGAGTACTGAGCACCCAGCACCCTTAGTACTGAGCACCCAGCACCCTGAGCACTGAGCACCCAGCACCCTGAGTACTGAGCACCCAGCACCACCCTCAGCACTGAGCACCCAGCACCCTGAGCACTGAGAACCCAGCTCCCTGAGCACTGAGCACCCAGCACCCCGAGTACTGAGCACCCTGCACCCCGAGTACTGAGCACCGAGCACCCCGAGCACTGAGCACCCAGCACCCTGAGTACTGAGCACCCAGCACCCTGAGTACTGAGCACTGAGCACCCCGAGTACTGAGCACCCAGCACCCCGAGCACTGAGCACCCAGCAACCTGAGTACTGAGAACAGATCACCCTGAGTACTGAGCACCCAGCACCCTGAATACTGAGCCCCCAGCACCCTGAGTACTGAGCACCCAGCACCCCGACAATGAGCACCCAGCACCCTGAGTACTGAGAACCGAGCACCCTGAGTACTGAGCACCCAGCACCCTGAGTACTGAGCCCCCAGCACCCTGAGTACTGAGCTCCCAGCACCCCGACAATGAGCACCCAGCACCCTGAGTACTGAGAACCGAGCACCCTGAGTACTGAGCACCCAGCACCCTGAGTACTGAGCCCCCAGCACCCTGAGTACTAAGCACCCAGCAACCCGAGCACTGAGCACCCAGCACCCTGAGAATGAGCACCCAGCACCATGAGTACTGAGCACCCAGCACCCTGAGTACTGAGCACCGAGCACCCTGAGTACTGAGCACCCAGCACCCTTAGTACTGAGCACCCAGCATCCTGAGCACTGAGCACCCAGCACCCTGAGTACTGAGCACCCAGCACCACCCTCAGCACTGAGCACTGAGCACCCCGAGTACTGAGCACCCAGCACCCCGAGCACTGAGCACCCAGCAACCTGAGTACTGAGAACAGATCACCCTGAGTACTGAGCACCCAGCACCCTGAGTACTGAGCCCCCAGCACCCTGAGTACTGAGCACCCAGCACCCCGACAATGAGCACCCAGCACCCTGAGTACTGAGAACCGAGCACCCTGAGTACTGAGCACCCAGCACCCTGAGTACTGAGCCCCCAGCACCCTGAGTACTGAGCTCCCAGCACCCCGACAATGAGCACCCAGCACCCTGAGTACTGAGAACCGAGCACCCTGAGTACTGAGCACCCAGCACCCTGAGTACTGATCCCCCAGCACCCTGAGTACTAAGCACCCAGCAACCCGAGCACTGAGCACACAGCACCCTGAGAATGAGCACCCAGCACCATGAGTACTGAGCACCCAGCACCCTGAGTACTGAGCACTAAGCACCCAGAGCACTGAGCACCCAGCACCCCGAGCACGGAGCACCCAGGACCCTGAGCACTGAGAACTGAGCACCCAGCACCCTGAGTACTGAGCACCGAGCTCATCGAGCACTGAGCACACTGAGTACTGAGCACCCAGCACCCCGAGCACTGAGCACCCAGCACCCTGAGCACAGAGCACCCAGCACCCTGAGCACGGAGCACCCCGAGTACTGAGCACCCAGCACCCTGAGAATGAGCACCCAGCACCCTGAGCACTGAGCACCCAGCACCTTGAGTACTGAGCACCGAGCACCTCGAGCACTAAGCACCCAGCACCCTGAGTACTGAGCACCCAGCACCCTGAGCACTGAGCACCCAGAACCCTGAGCACTGAGCACCCAGCACCCTGAGCACGGAGCACCCAGCACCCTGAGTACTGAGCACCCAACACCCAGAGTACTGAGCACCCAGCACCCTGAGCACTGAGCACCCAGCACCCTGAGTACTGAGCACCCAGCACCCAGAGTACTGAACACCCAGCACCCTGAGCACTGAGCACTGAGCACCCTGAGCACTGAGTACTGAGCACTGAGCACTCTGAGCACTGAGCACCCAGCACCCCGAGTACTGAGCACCCAGCACCCCGAGCACTGAGCACCCAGCGCCCCGAGCACTGAGCACCCAGCACCCCGAGCACTGAGCACTGAGCACCCTGAGCACTGAGCACCCAGCACCCCGAGTACTGAGCACTGAGCACCCTGAGTACTGAGCACCAAGCACCCCGAGAACTGAGCACTGAGCACCCTGAGTACTGAGCACCCAGCACCCTGAGCACTGAGCACCCAGCACCCTGAGTACTGAGCACTGAGAACCCTGAGTACTGAGCACCGAGCACCCTGAGTACTGAACACCCAGCACCCTGATCACTGAGCACGGAGCACCCCGAGGACTGAGCACCGAGCACAACGAGCACTGAGCACCCAGCACCCTGAGTACTGAGCACCCAGCACCCTGAGCACTGAGCACCCAGATCCCTGAGCACTGAGCACGCAGCACCCCGAGCACTGAGCACCCAGCACCCTGAGTACTTAGCACAGAGCACCCTGAGCACTGAGCACCCAGCACCCTGAGTACTGAGCACCCAGCACCCTGAGTACTGAGCAACCAGCACCCTGAGCACTGAGCACTGAGCACCCAGCACCCTGAGCACTGAGCACTGAGCACCCAGCACCACAGCCCTGAGCACCCAGCACCCCGAGCACTGAGCACCCAGCACCCTGAGTACTGAGCACTCAGCACCCTGAGTACTGAGCACCGAGCACCCTGAGTACTGAGCACCCTGATTACTGAGCACTGAGCACCGAGCATCCTGAGTACTGAGCACCCAGCACCCCGAGCACTGAGCACCCAGCACCCTGAGCACTGAGCACCCAGCACCCTGAGCACTGAGCACCCAGCACCCTGAGTACTGAGCACTCAGCACCCTGAGTACTGAGTACTCAGCACCCTGAGCTCTGAGCACTCAGCACGCTGAGTACTGTGCACCGAGCACCCTGAGTACTGAGCACCCAGCACCCTTAGTACTGAGCACCCAGCACCCTGAGCACTGAGCACCCAGCACCCTGAGTACTGAGCACCCAGCACCACCCTCAGCACTGAGCACCCAGCACCCCGAGCACTGAGCACCCAGCTCCCTGAACACTGAGCACCCAGCACCCCGAGTACTGAGCACCCTGCACCCCGAGTACTGAGCACCCAGCACCCTGAGTACTTAGCACTGAGCACCCCGAGTACTGAGCACGCAGCACCCCGACCACTGAGCACCCAGCAACCTGAGTACTGAGAACAGATCACCCTGAGTACTGAGCACCCAGCACCCTGAGTACTGAGCCCCCAGCACCCTGAGTACTGAGCACCCAGCACCCCGAGCACTGAGCACCCAGCACCCCAAGAATGAGCACCCAGCACCCTGAGTACTGAGAACCGAGCACCCTGAGTACTGATCACCCAGCACCCTGAGTACTGAGCCCCCAGCACCCTGAGTACTGAGCACCCAGCACCCCGAGCACTGAGCACCCAGCACCCTGAGAATGAGCACCCAGCACCATGAGTACTGAGCACCCAGCACCCTGAGTACTGAGCACTAAGCACCCAGAGCACTGAGCACCCAGCACCCCGAGCACGGAGCAACCAGGACCCCAAGCACTGAGAACTGAGCACCCAGCACCCTGAGTACTGAGCACCGAGCTCCCCGAGCACTGAGCACACTGAGTACTGAGCACCCAGCACCCCGAGCACTGAGCACCCAGCACCCTGAGCACTGAGCACCCAGCACCATGAGCACGGAGCACCCCGAGGACTGAGCACCCAGCACCCTGAGCACTGAGCACCCAGCACCTTGAGTACTGAGCACCGAGCACCTCGAGCACTAAGCACCCAGCACCCTGAGTACTGAGCACCCAGCACCCTGAGCACTGAGCACCCAGAACCCTGAGCACTGAGCACCCAGCACCCTGAGCACGGAGCACCCAGCACCCTAAGTACTGATCACCCAACACCCAGAGTACTGAGCACCCAGCACCCTGAGAACTGAGTACCCAGCACCCTGAGCTCTGAGCACCCAGCACCCTGAGTACTGAGCACCGAGCACCCTGAGTACTGAGCACCCAGCACCCTTAGTACTGAGCACCCAGCACCCTGAGCACTGAGCACCCAGCACCCTGAGTACTGAGCACCCAGCACCACCCTCAGCACTGAGCACCCAGCACCCCGAGCACTGAGCACCCAGCTCCCTGAGCACTGAGCACCCAGCACCCCGAGTACTGAGCACCCTGCACCCCGAGTACTGAGCACCGAGCACCCCGAGCACTGAGCACCCAGCACCCTGAGTACTGAGCACCCAGCACCCTGAGTACTGAGCACCCAGCACCCTGAGTACTGAACACCCAGCACCCTGAGCACTGAGTACTGAGCACCCTGAGCACTGAGTACTGAGCACCCTGAGCACTGAGCACCCAGCACCCCGAGTACTGAGCACCCAGCACCCCGAGCACTGAGCACCCAGCACCCCGAGCACTGAGCACTGAGCACCCTGAGCACTGAGCACCCAGCACCCCGAGTACTGAGCACTGAGCACCCTGAGTACTGAGCACCAAGCACCCTGAGTACTGAGCACCCAGCACCCTGAGTACTGAGCACCCAGCACCTGAGCACTGAGCACCCAGCACCCCGAGCACTGAGCACCCAGCACCCTGAGTACTGAGCACAGAGCACTCTGAGCACTGAGCACCCAGCACCCTGAGTACTGAGCACCCAGCACCCTGAGTACTGAGCACCCAGCACCACCCTCAGCACTGAGCACCCAGCACCCCCAGCACTGAGCACCCAGCTCCCTGAACACTGAGCACCCAGCACCCCGAGTACTGAGCACCCTGCACCCCGAGTACTGAGCACCGAGCACCCCGAGCACTGAGCACCCAGCACCCTGAGTACTGAGCACCCAGCACCCTGAGTACTGAGCCCTGAGCACCCCGAGTACTGAGCACCCAGAACCCCGAGCAATGAGCACCCAGCAACCTGAGTACTGAGAACAGATCACCCTGAGTACTGAGCACCCAGCACCCTGAGTACTGAGCCCCCAGCACCCTGAGTACTGAGCACCCAGCACCCCGAGCACTGAGCACCCAGCACCCCGAGAATGAGCACCCAGCACCCTGAGTTCTGAGCCCCCAGCACCCTGAGTACTGAGCACCCAGCAACCCGAGCACTGAGCACCCAGCACCCTGAGAATGAGCACCCAGCAACATGAGTACTGAGCACCCAGCACCCTGAGTACTGAGCACTAAGCACCCAGAGCACTGAGCACCCAGCACCCCGAGCACGGAGCACCCAGGACCCCGAGCACTGAGAACTGAGCACCCAGCACCCTGAGTACTGAGCACCGAGCTCCCCGAGCACTGAGCACACTGAGTACTGAGCACCCAGCACCCCGAGCACTGAGCACCCAGCACCCTGAGCACAGAGCACCCAGCACCCTGAGCACGGAGCACCCCGAGTACTGAGCACCCAGCACCCTGAGAATGAGCACCCAGCACCCCGAGTACTGAGCACCCAGCACCCTGAGAATGAGCACCCAGCACCCTGAGCACTGAGCACCCAGCACCTTGAGTACTGAGCACCCAGCACCCCGAGCACTGAGCACCCAGCACCCTGAGCACAGAGCACCCAGCACCCTGAGCACGGAGCACCCCGAGTACTGAGCACCCAGCACCCTGAGAATGAGCACCCAGCACCCTGAGCACTGAGCACCCAGCACCTTGAGTACTGAGCACCGAGCACCTCGAGCACTAAGCACCCAGCACCCTGAGTACTGAGCACCCAGCACCCTGAGCACTGAGCACCCAGAACCCTGAGCACTGAGCACCCAGCACCCTGAGCACGGAGCCCCCAGCACCCTGAGTACTGAGCACCCAACACCCAGAGTACTGAGCACCCAGCACCCTGAGCACTGAGCACCCAGCACCCTGAGCACGGAGCACCCAGCACCCTGAGTACTGAGCACCCAACACCCAGAGTACTGAGCACCCAGCACCCTGAGCACTGAGCACCCAGCACCCTGAGTACTGAGCACCCAGCACCCAGAGTACTGAACACCCAGCACTCTGAGCACTGAGCACTGAGCACCCTGAGCACTGAGTACTGAGCACTGAGCACTCTGAGCACTGAGCACCCAGCACCCCGAGTACTGAGCACCCAGCACCCCGAGCACTGAGCACCCAGCGCCCCGAGCACTGAGCACCCAGCACCCCGAGCACTGAGCACTGAGCACCCTGAGCACTGAGCACCCAGCACCCCGAGTACTGAGCACTGAGCACCCTGAGTACTGAGCACCAAGCACCCCGAGAACTGAGCACTGAGCACCCTGAGTACTGAGCACCCAGCACCATGAGCACTGAGCACCCAGCACCCTGAGTACTGAGCACTGAGAACCCTGAGTACTGAGCACCGAGCACCCTGAGTACTGAACACCCAGCACCCTGATCACTGAGCACGGAGCACCCCGAGGACTGAGCACCGAGCACAACGAGCACTGAGCACCCAGCACCCTGAGTACTGAGCACCCAGCACCCTGAGCACTGAGCACCCAGCTCCCTGAGCACTGAGCACGCAGCACCCCGAGCACTGAGCACCCAGCACCCTGAGTACTTAGCACAGAGCACCCTGAGCACTGAGCACCCAGCACCCTGAGTACTGAGCACCCAGCACCCTGAGTACTGAGCAACCAGCACCCTGAGCACTGAGCACTGAGCACCCAGCACCCTGAGCACTGAGCACTGAGCACCCAGCACCACAGCCCTGAGCACCCAGCACCCCGAGCACTGAGCACCAAGCACCCTGAGTACTGAGCACTCAGCACCCTGAGTACTGAGCACCGAGCACCCTGAGTACTGAGCACCCTGATTACTGAGCACTGAGCACCGAGCATCCTGAGTACTGAGCACCCAGCACCCCGAGCACTGAGCACCCAGCACCCTGAGCACTGAGCACCCAGCACCCTGAGCACTGAGCACCCAGCACCCTGAGTACTGAGCACTCAGCACCCTGAGTACTGAGTACCCAGCACCCTGAGCTCTGAGCACCCAGCACCCTGAGTTCTGAGCCCCCAGCACCCTGAGTACTGAGCACCCAGCAACCCGAGCACTGAGCACCCAGCACCCTGAGAATGAGCACCCAGCAACATGAGTACTGAGCACCCAGCACCCTGAGTACTGAGCACTAAGCACCCAGAGCACTGAGCACCCAGCACCCCGAGCACGGAGCACCCAGGACCCCGAGCACTGAGAACTGAGCACCCAGCACCCTGAGTACTGAGCACCGAGCTCCCCGAGCACTGAGCACACTGAGTACTGAGCACCCAGCACCCCGAGCACTGAGCACCCAGCACCCTGAGCACAGAGCACCCAGCACCCTGAGCACGGAGCACCCCGAGTACTGAGCACCCAGCACCCTGAGAATGAGCACCCAGCACCCCGAGTACTGAGCACCCAGCACCCTGAGAATGAGCACCCAGCACCCTGAGCACTGAGCACCCAGCACCTTGAGTACTGAGCACCCAGCACCCCGAGCACTGAGCACCCAGCACCCTGAGCACAGAGCACCCAGCACCCTGAGCACGGAGCACCCCGAGTACTGAGCACCCAGCACCCTGAGAATGAGCACCCAGCACCCTGAGCACTGAGCACCCAGCACCTTGAGTACTGAGCACCGAGCACCTCGAGCACTAAGCACCCAGCACCCTGAGTACTGAGCACCCAGCACCCTGAGCACTGAGCACCCAGAACCCTGAGCACTGAGCACCCAGCACCCTGAGCACGGAGCCCCCAGCACCCTGAGTACTGAGCACCCAACACCCAGAGTACTGAGCACCCAGCACCCTGAGCACTGAGCACCCAGCACCCTGAGCACGGAGCACCCAGCACCCTGAGTACTGAGCACCCAACACCCAGAGTACTGAGCACCCAGCACCCTGAGCACTGAGCACCCAGCACCCTGAGTACTGAGCACCCAGCACCCAGAGTACTGAACACCCAGCACTCTGAGCACTGAGCACTGAGCACCCTGAGCACTGAGTACTGAGCACTGAGCACTCTGAGCACTGAGCACCCAGCACCCCGAGTACTGAGCACCCAGCACCCCGAGCACTGAGCACCCAGCGCCCCGAGCACTGAGCACCCAGCACCCCGAGCACTGAGCACTGAGCACCCTGAGCACTGAGCACCCAGCACCCCGAGTACTGAGCACTGAGCACCCTGAGTACTGAGCACCAAGCACCCCGAGAACTGAGCACTGAGCACCCTGAGTACTGAGCACCCAGCACCATGAGCACTGAGCACCCAGCACCCTGAGTACTGAGCACTGAGAACCCTGAGTACTGAGCACCGAGCACCCTGAGTACTGAACACCCAGCACCCTGATCACTGAGCACGGAGCACCCCGAGGACTGAGCACCGAGCACAACGAGCACTGAGCACCCAGCACCCTGAGTACTGAGCACCCAGCACCCTGAGCACTGAGCACCCAGCTCCCTGAGCACTGAGCACGCAGCACCCCGAGCACTGAGCACCCAGCACCCTGAGTACTTAGCACAGAGCACCCTGAGCACTGAGCACCCAGCACCCTGAGTACTGAGCACCCAGCACCCTGAGTACTGAGCAACCAGCACCCTGAGCACTGAGCACTGAGCACCCAGCACCCTGAGCACTGAGCACTGAGCACCCAGCACCACAGCCCTGAGCACCCAGCACCCCGAGCACTGAGCACCAAGCACCCTGAGTACTGAGCACTCAGCACCCTGAGTACTGAGCACCGAGCACCCTGAGTACTGAGCACCCTGATTACTGAGCACTGAGCACCGAGCATCCTGAGTACTGAGCACCCAGCACCCCGAGCACTGAGCACCCAGCACCCTGAGCACTGAGCACCCAGCACCCTGAGCACTGAGCACCCAGCACCCTGAGTACTGAGCACTCAGCACCCTGAGTACTGAGTACCCAGCACCCTGAGCTCTGAGCACCCAGCACCCTGAGTACTGAGCACCGAGCACGCTGAGTACTGAGCACCCAGCACCCTTAGTACTGAGCACCCAGCACCCTGAGCACTGAACACCCAGCACCCTGAGTACTGAGCACCCAGCACCACCCTCAGCACTGAGCACCCAGCACCCCGAGCACTGAGCACCCAGCTCCCTGAACACTGAGCACCCAGCACCCCGAGTACTGAGCACCCTGCACCCCGAGTACTGAGCACCCAGCACCCTGAGTACTTAGCACTGAGCACCCCGAGTACTGAGCACGCAGCACCCCGACCACTGAGCACCCAGCAACCTGAGTACTGAGAACAGATCACCCTGAGTACTGAGCACCCAGCACCCTGAGTACTGAGCCCCCAGCACCCTGAGTACTGAGCACCCAGCACCCCGAGCACTGAGCACCCAGCACCCCGAGAATGAGCACCCAGCACCCTGAGTACTGAGAACCGAGCACCCTGAGTACTGAGCACCCAGCACCCTGAGTACTGAGCACCCAGCACCCTGAGTACTGAGCACCCAGCACCCCGAGCACTGAGCACCCAGCACCTTGAGAATGAGCACCCAGCACCATGAGTACTGAGCACCCAGCACCCTGAGTACTGAGCACTAAGCACCCAGAGCACTGAGCACCCAGCACCCCGAGCACGGAGCAACCAGGACCCCAAGCACTGAGAACTGAGCACCCAGCACCCTGAGTACTGAGCACCGAGCTCCCCGAGCACTGAGCACACTGAGTACTGAGCACCCAGCACCCCGAGCACTGAGCACCCAGCACCCTGAGCACTGAGCACCCAGCACCATGAGCACGGAGCACCCCGAGGACTGAGCACCCAGCACCCTGAGCACTGAGCACCCAGCACCTTGAGTACTGAGCACCGAGCACCTCGAGCACTAAGCACCCAGCACCCTGAGTACTGAGCACCCAGCACCCTGAGCACTGAGCACCCAGAACCCTGAGCACTGAGCACCCAGCACCCTGAGCACGGAGCACCCAGCACCCTAAGTACTGATCACCCAACACCCAGAGTACTGAGCACCCAGCACCCTGAGAACTGAGTACCCAGCACCCTGAGCTCTGAGCACCCAGCACCCTGAGTACTGAGCACCGAGCACCCTGAGTACTGAGCACCCAGCAACCTTAGTACTGAGCACCCAGCACCCTGAGCACTGAGCACCCAGCACCCTGCGTACTGAGCACCCAGCACCACCCTCAGCACTGAGCACCCAGCACCCCGAGCACTGAGCACCTAGCTCCCTGAGCACTGAGCACCCAGCACCCCGAGCACTGAGCACTGAGCACCCTGAGCACTGAGTACTGAGCACTGAGCACCCTGAGCACTGAGCACCCAGCACCCCGAGTACTGAGCACCCTGCACCCCGAGTACTGAGCACCGAGCACCCCGAGCACAGAGCACCCAGCACCCTGAGTACTGAGCACCCAGCACCCTGAGTACTGAGCACCCAGCACCCTGAGTACTGAACACCCAGCACCCTGAGCACTGAGCACTGAGCACCCTGAGCACTGAGTACTGAGCACTGAGCACCCTGAGCACTGAGCACCCAGCACCCCGAGTACTGAGCACCCAGCACCCCGAGCACTGAGCACCCAGCACCCCGAGCACTGAGCACTGAGCACCCTGAGCACTGAGCACCCAGCACCCCGAGTACTGAGCACTGAGCACCCTGAGTACTGAGCACCAAGCACCCTGAGTACTGAGCACCCAGCACCCTGAGTACTGAGCACCCAGCACCCTGAGCACTGAGCACCCAGCACCCCGAGCACTGAGCACCCAGCACCCTGAGTACTGAGCACAGAGCACTCTGAGCACTGAGCACCCAGCACCCTGAGTACTGAGCACCCAGCACCCTGAGTACTGAGCACCCAGCACCACCCTCAGCACTGAGCACCCAGCACCCCGAGCACTGAGCACCCAGCTCCCTGAACACTGAGCACCCAGCACCCCGAGTACTGAGCACCCTGCACCCCGAGTACTGAGCACCGAGCACCCCGAGCACTGAGCACCCAGCACCCTGAGTACTGAGCACCCAGCACCCTGAGTACTGAGCCCTGAGCACCCCGAGTACTGAGCACCCAGAACCCCGAGCAATGAGCACCCAGCACCCTGAGTACTGAGCACCGAGCTCCCCGAGCACTGAGCACACTGAGTACTGAGCACCCAGCACCCCGAGCACTGAGCACCCAGCACCCTGAGTACTGAGCACTGAGAACCCTGAGTACTGAGCACCGAGCACCCTGAGTACTGAACACCCAGCACCCTGATCACTGAGCACGGAGCACCCCGAGGACTGAGCACCGAGCACAACGAGCACTGAGCACCCAGCACCCTGAGTACTGAGCACCCAGCACCCTGAGCACTGAGCACCCAGCTCCCTGAGCACTGAGCACGCAGCACCCTGAGCACTGAGCACCCAGCACCCTGAGTACTTAGCACAGAGCACCCTGAGCACTGAGCACCCAGCACCCTGAGTACTGAGCACCCAGCACCCTGAGTACTGAGCAACCAGCACCCTGAGCACTGAGCACTGAGCACCCAGCACCCTGAGCGCTGAGCACTGAGCACCCAGCACCACAGCCCTGAGCACCCAGCACCCCGAGCACTGAGCACCAAGCACCCTGAGTACTGAGCACTCAGCACCCTGAGTACTGAGCACCGAGCACCCTGAGTACTGAGCACCCTGATTACTGAGCACTGAGCACCGAGCATCCTGAGTACTGAGCACCCAGCACCCCGAGCACTGAGCACCCAGCACCCTGAGCACTGAGCACCCAGCACCCTGAGCACTGAGCACCCAGCACCCTGAGTACTGAGCACTCAGCACCCTGAGTACTGAGTACCCAGCACCCTGAGCTCTGAGCACCCAGCACCCTGAGTACTGAGCACCGAGCACCCTGAGTACTGAGCACCCAGCACCCTTAGTACTGAGCACCCAGCACCCTGAGCACTGAACACCCAGCACCCTGAGTACTGAGCACCCAGCACCACCCTCAGCACTGAGCACCCAGCACCCCGAGCACTGAGCACCCAGCTCCCTGAACACTGAGCACCCAGCACCCCGAGTACTGAGCACCCTGCACCCCGAGTACTGAGCACCCAGCACCCTGAGTACTTAGCACTGAGCACCCCGAGTACTGAGCACGCAGCACCCCGACCACTGAGCACCCAGCAACCTGAGTACTGAGAACAGATCACCCTGAGTACTGAGCACCCAGCACCCTGAGTACTGAGCCCCCAGCACCCTGAGTACTGAGCACCCAGCACCCCGAGCACTGAGCACCCAGCACCCCGAGAATGCGCACCCAGCACCCTGAGTACTGAGAACCGAGCACCCTGAGTACTGAGCACCCAGCACCCCGAGCACTGAGCACCCAGCACCCTGAGAATGAGCACCCAGCACCATGAGTACTGAGCACCCAGCACCCTGAGTACTGAGCACTAAGCACCCAGAGCACTGAGCACCCAGCACCCCGAGCACGGAGCAACCAGGACCCCAAGCACTGAGAACTGAGCACCCAGCACCCTGAGTACTGAGCACCGAGCTCCCCGAGCACTGAGCACACTGAGTACTGAGCACCCAGCACCCCGAGCACTGAGCACCCAGCACCCTGAGCACTGAGCACCCAGCACCATGAGCACGGAGCACCCCGAGGACTGAGCACCCAGCACCCTGAGCACTGAGCACCCAGCACCTTGAGTACTGAGCACCGAGCACCTCGAGCACTAAGCACCCAGCACCCTGAGTACTGAGCACCCAGCACCCTGAGCACTGAGCACCCAGAACCCTGAGCACTGAGCACCCAGCACCCTGAGCACGGAGCACCCAGCACCCTAAGTACTGATCACCCAACACCCAGAGTACTGAGCACCCAGCACCCTGAGAACTGAGTACCCAGCACCCTGAGCTCTGAGCACCCAGCACCCTGAGTACTGAGCACCGAGCACCCTGAGTACTGAGCACCCAGCAACCTTAGTACTGAGCACCCAGCACCCTGAGCACTGAGCACCCAGCACCCTGAGTACTGAGCACCCAGCACCACCCTCAGCACTGAGCACCCAGCACCCCGAGCACTGAGCACCTAGCTCCCTGAGCACTGAGCACCCAGCACCCCGAGTACTGAGCACCCTGCACCCCGAGTACTGAGCACCGAGCACCCCGAGCACAGAGCACCCAGCACCCTGAGTACTGAGCACCCAGCACCCTGAGTACTGAGCACCCAGCACCCTGAGTACTGAACACCCAGCACCCTGAGCACTGAGCACTGAGCACCCTGAGCACTGAGTACTGAGCCTGAGCACCCTGAGCACTGAGCACCCAGCACCCCGAGTACTGAGCACCCAGCACCCCGAGCACTGAGCACCCAGCACCCCGAGCACTGAGCAATGAGCACCCTGAGCACTGAGCACCCAGCACCCCGAGTACTGAGCACTGAGCACCCTGAGTACTGAGCACCAAGCACCCTGAGTACTGAGCACCCAGCACCCTGAGTACTGAGCACCCAGCACCCTGAGCACTGAGCACCCAGCACCCCGAGCACTGAGCACCCAGCACCCTGAGTACTGAGCACAGAGCACTCTGAGCACTGAGCACCCAGCACCCTGAGTACTGAGCACCCAGCACCCTGAGTACTGAGCACCCAGCACCACCCTCAGCACTGAGCACCCAGCACCCCGAGCACTGAGCACCCAGCTCCCTGAACACTGAGCACCCAGCACCCCGAGTACTGAGCACCCTGCACCCCGAGTACTGAGCACCGAGCACCCCGAGCACTGAGCACCCAGCACCCTGAGTACTGAGCACCCAGCACCCTGAGTACTGAGCCCTGAGCACCCCGAGTACTGAGCACCCAGAACCCCGAGCAATGAGCACCCAGCACCCTGAGTACTGAGCACCGAGCTCCCCGAGCACTGAGCACACTGAGTACTGAGCACCCAGCACCCCGAGCACTGAGCACCCAGCACCCTGAGCACTGAGCACCCAGCACCATGAGCACGGAGCACCCCGAGGACTGAGCACCCATCACCCTGAGCACTGAGCACCCAGCACCTTGAGTACTGAGCACCGAGCACCTCGAGCACTAAGCACCCAGCACCCTGAGTACTGAGCACCCAGCACAATGAGCACTGAGCACCCAGAAACCCTGAGCACTGAGAACCCAGCACCCTGAGCACGGAGCACCCAGCACCCTGAGTACTGAGCACCCAACACCCAGAGTACTGAGCACCCAGCACCCTGAGAACTGAGTACCCAGCACCCTGAGCTCTGAGCACCCAGCACCCTGAGTACTGAGCACCGAGCACCCTGAGTACTGAGCACCCAGCACCCTTAGTACTGAGCACCCAGCACCCTGAGCAATGAGCACCCAGCACCCTGAGTACTGAGCACCCAGCAACACCCTCAGCACTGAGCACCCAGCACCCCGAGCACTGAGCACCCAGCTCCCTGAGCACTGAGCACCCAGCACCCCGAGTACTGAGCACCCTGCACCCCGAGTACTGAGCACCGAGCACCCCGAGCACTGAGCACCCAGCACCATGAGTACTGAGCACCCAGCACCCTGAGTACTGAGCACCCAGCACCCTGAGTACTGAACACCCAGCACCCTGAGCACTGAGCACTGAGCACCCTGAGCACTGAGTACTGAGCACTGAGCACCCTAAGCACTGAGCACCCAGCACCCCGAGTACTGAGCACCCAGCACCCCGAGCACTGAGCACCCAGCACCCCGAGCACTGAGCACTGAGCACCCTGAGCACTGAGCACCCAGCACCCCGAGTACTGAGCACTGAGCACCCTGAGTACTGAGCACCAAGCACCCTGAGTACTGAGCACCCAGCACCCTGAGTACTGAGCACCCAGCACCCTGAGCACTGAGCACCCAGCACCCCGAGCACTGAGCACCCAGCACCCTGAGTACTGAGCACAGAGCACTCTGAGCACTGAGCACCCAGCACCCTGAGTACTGAGCACCCAGCACCCTGAGTACTGAGCAACCAGCACCCTGAGCACTGAGCACTGAGCACCCAGCACCCTGAGCACTGAGCACTGAGCACCCAGCACCACAGCCCTGAGCACCCAGCACCCCGAGCACTGAGCACCCAGCACCCTGAGCACTGAGCACCCAGCACCCTGAGTACTGAGCAACCAGCAACCTGAGTACTGAGCACCCAGCACCATGAGCACTGAGCACCCAGCAACCTGAGTACTGAGAACAGATCACCCTGAGTACTGAGCACCCAGCACCCTGAGTACTGAGCCACCAGCACCCTGAGTACTGAGCACCCAGCACCCCGAGCACTGAGCACCCAGCACCCCGAGAATGAGCACCCAGCACCCTGAGTACTGAGAACCGAGCACCCTGAGTACTGAGCACCCAGCAACCCGAGCACTGAGCACCCAGCACCCTGAGAATGAGCACCCAGCACCATGAGTACTGAGCACCCAGCACCCTGAGTACTGAGCACTAAGCACCCAGAGCACTGAGCACCCAGCACCCCGAGCACGGAGCAACCAGGACCCCGAGCACTGAGAACTGAGCACCCAGCACCCTGAGTACTGAGCACCGTGCTCCCCGAGCACTGAGCACACTGAGTACTGAGCACCCAGCACCCCGAGCACTGAGCACCCAGCACCCTGAGCACTGAGCACCCAGCACCATGAGCACGGAGCACCCCGAGGACTGAGCACCCTGCACCCTGAGCACTGAGCACCCAGCACCTTGAGTACTGAGCACCGAGCACCTCGAGCACTAAGCACCCAGCACCCTGAGTACTGAGCACCCAGCACCCTGAGCACTGAGCACCCAGAACCCTGTGCACTGAGCACCCAGCACCCTGAGCACGGAGCACCCAGAACCCTGAGTACTGAGCACCCAACACCCAGAGTACTGAGCACCCAGCACCCTGAGTACTGAGTACCCAGCACCCTGAGCTCTGAGCACCCAGCACCCTGAGTACTGAGCACCGAGCACCCTGAGTACTGAGCACCCAGCACCCTTAGTACTGAGCACCCAGCACCCTGAGCACTGAGCACCCAGCACCCTGAGTACTGAGCACCCAGCACCACCCTCAGCACTGAGCACCCAGCACCCTGAGCACTGAGAACCCAGCTCCCTGAGCACTGAGCACCCAGCACCCCGAGTACTGAGCACCCTGCACCCCGAGTACTGAGCACCGAGCACCCCGAGCACTGAGCACCCAGCACCCTGAGTACTGAGCACCCAGCACCCTGAGTACTGAGCACTGAGCACCCCGAGTACTGAGCACCCAGCACCCCGAGCACTGAGCACCCAGCAACCTGAGTACTGAGAACAGATCACCCTGAGTACTGAGCACCCAGCACCCTGAATACTGAGCCCCCAGCACCCTGAGTACTGAGCACCCAGCACCCCGACAATGAGCACCCAGCACCCTGAGTACTGAGAACCGAGCACCCTGAGTACTGAGCACCCAGCACCCTGAGTACTGAGCCCCCAGCACCCTGAGTACTGAGCTCCCAGCACCCCGACAATGAGCACCCAGCACCCTGAGTACTGAGAACCGAGCACCCTGAGTACTGAGCACCCAGCACCCTGAGTACTGAGCCCCCAGCACCCTGAGTACTAAGCACCCAGCAACCCGAGCACTGAGCACCCAGCACCCTGAGAATGAGCACCCAGCACCATGAGTACTGAGCACCCAGCACCCTGAGTACTGAGCACCGAGCACCCTGAGTACTGAGCACCCAGCACCCTTAGTACTGAGCACCCAGCATCCTGAGCACTGAGCACCCAGCACCCTGAGTACTGAGCACCCAGCACCACCCTCAGCACTGAGCACCCAGCACCCCTAGCACTGAGCACCCAGCTCCCTGAACACTGAGCACCCAGCACCCCGAGTACTGAGCACCCTGCACCCCGAGTACTGAGCACCGAGCACCCCGAGCACTGAGCACCCAGCACCCTGAGTACTGAGCACCCAGCACCCTGAGTACTGAGCACTGAGCACCCCGAGTACTGAGCACCCAGCACCCCGAGCACTGAGCACCCAGCAACCTGAGTACTGAGAACAGATCACCCTGAGTACTGAGCACCCAGCACCCTGAGTACTGAGCCCCCAGCACCCTGAGTACTGAGCACCCAGCACCCCGAGCACTGAGCACCCAGCACCCCGAGAATGAGCACCCAGCACCCTGAGTACTGAGAACCGAGCACCCTGAGTACTGAGCACCCAGCACCCTGAGTACTGAGCCCCCAGCACCCTGAGTACTGAGCACCCAGCAACCCGAGCACTGAGCACCCAGCACCCTGAGAATGAGCACCCAGCACCATGAGTACTGAGCACCCAGCACCCTGAGTACTGAGCACTAAGCACCCAGAGCACTGAGCACCCAGCACCCCGAGCACGGAGCAACCAGGACCCCAAGCACTGAGAACTGAGCACCCAGCACCCTGAGTACTGAGCACCGAGCTCCCTGAGCACTGAGCACACTGAGTACTGAGCACCCAGCACCCCGAGCACTGAGCACCCAGCACCCTGAGCACTGAGCACCCAGCACCATGAGCACGGAGCACCCCGAGTACTGAGCACCCAGCACCCTGAGCACTGAGCACCCAGCACCTTGAGTACTGAGCACCGAGCACCTCGAGCACTAAGCACCCAGCACCCTGAGTACTGAGCACCCAGCACCCTGAGCACTGAGCACCCAGAACCCTGAGCAATGAGCACCCAGCACCCTGAGCACGAAGCACCCAGCACCCTAAGTACTGATCACCCAACACCCAGAGTACTGAGCACCCAGCACCCTGAGAACTGAGTACCCAGCACCCTGAGCTCTGAGCACCCAGCACCCTGAGTACTGAGCACCGAGCACCCTGAGTACTGAGCACCCAGCACCCTTAGTACTGAGCACCCAGCACCCTGAGCACTGAGCACCCAGCACCCTGAGTACTGAGCACCCAGCACCACCCTCAGCACTGAGCACCCAGCACCCCGAGCACTGAGCACCCAGCTCCCTGAGCACTGAGCACCCAGCACCCCCGAATACTGAGCACCCTGCACCCCGAGTACTGAGCACCGAGCACCCCGAGCACTGAGTACCCAGCACCCTGAGTACTGAGCACCCAGCACCCTGAGTACTGAGCACCCAGCACCCCGAGTACTGAGCACCCTGCACCCCGAGTACTGAGCACCGAGCACCCCGAGCACCTGAGCACCCAGCACCCTGAGTACTGAGCACCCAGCACCCTGAGTACTGAGCACTGAGCACCCCGAGTACTGAGCACCCAGCACCCCGAGCACTGAGCACCCAGCAACCTGAGTACTGAGAACAGATCACCCTGAGTACTGAGCACCCAGCACCCTGAGTACTGAGCCCCCAGCACCCTGAGTACTGAGCACCCAGCACCCCGACAATGAGCACCCAGCACCCTGAGTACTGAGAACCGAGCACCCTGAGTACTGAGCACCCAGCACCCTGAGTACTGAGCCCCCAGCACCCTGAGTACTGAGCACCCAGCACCCCGAGCACTGAGAACCCAGCACCCGGAGAATGAGCACCCAGCACCCTGAGTACTGAGAACCGAGCACCCTGAGTACTGAGCACCCAGCACCCTGAGTACTGAGCCCCCAGCACCCTGAGTACTGAGCACCCAGCAACCCGAGCACTGAGCACCCAGCACCCTGAGAATGAGCACCCAGCACCATGAGTACTGAGCACCCAGCACCCTGAGTACTGAGCACTAAGCACCCAGAGCACTGAGCACCCAGCACCCCGAGCACGGAGCAACCAGGACCCCAAGCACTGAGAACTGAGCACCCAGCACCCTGAGTACTGAGCACCGAGCTCCCCGAGCACTGAGCACACTGAGTACTGAGCACCCAGCACCCCGAGCACTGAGCACCCAGCACCCTGAGCACTGAGCACCCAGCACCATGAGCACGGAGCACCCCGAGTACTGAGCACCCAGCACCCTGAGCACTGGAGCACCCAGCACCTTGAGTACTGAGCACCGAGCACCTCGAGCACTAAGCCACCCAGCACCCTGAGTACTGAGCACCCCAGCACCCTGAGCACTGAGCACCCAGAACCCTGAGCAATGAGCACCCAGCACCCTGAGCACGGAGCACCCAGCACCCTAAGTACTGATCACCCAACACCCAGAGTACTGAGCACCCAGCACCCTGAGAACTGAGTACCCAGCACCCTGAGCTCTGAGCACCCAGCACCCTGAGTACTGAGCACCGAGCACCCTGAGTACTGAGCACCCAGCACCCTTAGTACTGAGCACCCAGCACCCTGAGCATTGAGCACCCAGCACCCTGAGTACTGAGCACCCAGCACCACCCTCAGCACTGAGCACCCAGCACCCCGAGCACTGAGCACCCAGCTCCCTGAGCACTGAGCACCCCAGCACCCCGAATACTGAGCACCCTGCACCCCGAGTACTGAGCACCGAGCACCCCGAGCACTGAGCACCCAGCACCCTGAGTACTGAGCACCCAGCACCCTGAGTACTGAGCACCCAGCACCCCGAGTACTGAGCACCCTGCACCCCGAGTACTGAGCACCGAGCACCCCGAGCACTGAGCACCCAGCACCCTGAGTACTGAGCACCCAGCACCCTGAGTACTGAGCACTGAGCACCCCGAGTACTGAGCACCCAGCACCCCGAGCACTGAGCACCCAGCAACCTGAGTACTGAGAAAAGATCACCCTGAGTACTGAGCACCCAGCACCCTGAGTACTGAGCCCCCAGCACCCCTGAGTACTGAGCACCCAGCACCCCGACAATGAGCACCCAGCACCCTGAGTACTGAGAACCGAGCACCCTGAGTACTGAGCACACAGCACCCTGAGTACTGAGCCCCCAGCACACTGAGTACTGAGCTCCCAGCACCCCGACAATGAGCACCCAGCACCCTGAGTACTGAGAACCGAGCACCCTGAGTACTGAGCACCCAGCACCCTGAGTACTGAGCCCCCAGCACCCTGAGTACTAAGCACCCAGCAACCCGAGCACTGAGCACCCAGCACCCTGAGAATGAGCACCCAGCACCATGAGTACTGAGCACCCAGCACCCTGAGTACTGAGCACCGAGCACCCTGAGTACTGAGCACCCAGCACCCCTTAGTACTGAGCACCCAGCACCCTGAGCACTGAGCACCCAGCACCCTGAGTACTGAGCACCCAGCACCACCCTCAGCACTGAGCACCCATCTCCCCGAGCACTGAGCACCCAGCTCCCTGAACACTGAGCACCCAGCACCCCGAGTACCGAACACCCTGCACCCCGAGTACTGAGCACCGAGCACCCCGAGCACTGAGCACCCAGCACCCTGAGTACTGAGCACCCAGCACCCTGAGTACTGAGCACTGAGCACCCCGAGTACTGAGCACCCAGCACCCCGAGCACTGAGCACCCAGCAACCTGAGTACTGAGAACAAATCACCCTGAGTACTGAGCACCAAGCACCCTGAGTACTGAGCCCCCCAGCACCCTGAGTACTGAGCACCCAGCACCCCGAGCACTGAGCACCCAGCACCCCGAGAATGAGCACCCAGCACCCTGAGTACTGAGAACCGAGCACCCTGAGTACTGAGCACCCAGAACCCTGAGTACTGAGCCCCCAGCACCCTGAGTACTGAGCACCCAGCAACCTGAGCACTGAGCACCCAGCACCCTGAGAATGAGCACCCAGCACCATGAGTACTGAGCACCCAGCACCCTGAGTACTGAGCACTAAGCACCCAGAGCACTTAGCACCCAGCACCCCGAGCACGGAGCAACCAGGACCCCAAGCACTGAGAACTGAGCACCCAGCACCCTGAGTACTGAGCACCGAGCTCCCCGAGCACTGAGCACACTGAGTACTGAGCACCCAGCACCCCGAGCACTGAGCACCCAGCACCCTGAGAACTGAGCACCCAGCACCATGAGCACGGAGCACCCCGAATACTGAGCACCCAGCACCCTGAGCACTGAGCACCCAGCACCTTGAGTACTGAGCACCGAGCACCTCGAGCACTAAGCACCCAGCACCCTGAGTACTGAGCACCCAGCACCCTGAGCACTGAGCACCCAGAACCCTGAGCACTGAGCACCCAGCACCCTGAGCACGGAGCACCCAGCACCCTAAGTACTGATCACCCAACACCCAGAGTACTGAGCACCCAGCACCCTGAGAACTGAGTACCCAGCACCCTGAGCTCTGAGCACCCAGCACCCTGAGTACTGAGCACCGAGCACCCTGAGTACTGAGCACCCAGCACCCTTAGTACTGAGCACCCAGCACCCTGAGCACTGAGCACCCAGCACCCTGAGTACTGAGCACCCAGCACCACCCTCAGCACTGAGCACCCAGCACCCCGAGCACTGAGCACCCAGCTCCCTGAGCACTGAGCACCCAGCACCCCGAATACTGAGCACCCTGCACACCGAGTACTGAGCACCGAGCACCCCGAGCACTGAGCACCCAGCACCCTGAGTACTGAGCACC